>NC_071088.1:14230000-14462500 GCF_027358695.1 Spea bombifrons
CATAAAAGGGCTAACATTTGAGATGTGTCATGAGGCAGACTGTGATGCGGCTTTCTGTTCTTGGTGAGCTTCTCACAAGCTTTATGTATGGCATTTCACCCATCAGGGATCTCTTGGGGTTCACCCCAAGTGTAAAGGTGAGTCCAGACATGGATCTCCTTGCTTGCGGATGCTTAGCGGGATACCAACTGTACTTAAATGACAAGGCTAACATAAGTTGAAATGGATGTCTGGGGTTGTTGGTTTTCTCATGCAGTGGAAAATTGCTCCTTGTTTTCCTTCTGAACTGCTTTTTTTGGGTGGGATGAGACTTAGATGGAGATTTATTTTTATTTTTTTTATCTGTAATGGCACAAGACTGCTAAAATTTGAGAGACTTTCAAGCGGGATGGGCTTGTGAACCTCCTTGCTCTCTTTTGCTTTGAAGGATACTAACCATACCCTATTGATGAGGCCAATATAGGACAAAATGTACGTCCGGTGTTGTTGGTTCCCTAATACAGAGAAAATTTGCATCTCATTTAGGTTTTGGACTGCTGTTTGGGTAGGACCAGACTTATATGTAGATTGAGATTGTTTCTCGGTAACGGCACATGAGAGCTAAAATTTTAAATGCTTTCAAGTAGGCATGCATCATAACGCAGATTATCGTGTGGTTGCCTGTTCTTGGTGTTTAACATTCTTTTTGCATGGTATTTTACCCATCGTGGATCTCTTGGGGTTTGCCCCAACTGTAAAGGTGAGCCCAGACGTGGACCTCATTCCTCTCTTTTACCTGGCTGCACACCAACAGTACTAAGGTGTTGTTGGTTATCTTATGCAGAGAATGTTTGCATTTTGCTTTAATTTTGGGCTGCCTTCTTGGGGTTCATCCCAAGCATAAAGGTGAGTCCAGATGTGGGCTTCCTTGCTCTCTTTTGCTTTGAGGGATATCAGCTGTCCCCCATTGATGAGGCCAATGTAGGCTGAAATTCACATCGGGTTTGTTGTTGCTTCTGTTGTGCAGAGGAAATTGACCTCTCGTTTATTTTCTGGACTGATACGGAGATTTCTTCTTTGCAATGGCATAAAAGAGCTAACATTTGAGAAGTGGCATGAGGCAGACTATGATGCAGCTTTCTGTTCTTTGTGCGCTTCTCACAAGATTTATGTATGGCATTTCACCCATCAGGGATGTGTAAAGGTGAGTCCAGACATGGATCTCCTTGCTCGCGTGTTCGTGCATAGCGGGATACTGTCTGTACCCAAATGATGAGGCTAACGTAAGTTGAAACGGATGTCTGGGGTTGTTGGTTTCCTCATGCATTGGAAATTTGCCTCTTGTTTTGGGGTCTGGACTGCCTTTGGGTGAGATGAGACTGATATGTAGATGGAGATTTTTTATCTGTAATGGCACAAGAGAGCTAAAATTTGAGAGACTTACAAGTGGGAGGGGCCGTAAGGCAGACTATGATGCGGCTGTCTGTTCTTGGCGAGTATCTTATGTTCTTTTCATATGGTGTTTCACCCATTGGGGATCTCTTGGGGTTCATCCCAATCGTAAAGATGAGTCCAGATGTGAACCTCCTTGCTCTCTTTTGCTTTGAAGGATACTAACCATTAGACTTCGGGCGAATATTCGAGGACATTCTTCGTGTTCGTTTTTTCTTCGTTTTTTTCCGGTTAAGGGGTTAATATGGGGTTAACGCGTACCGCAGCAGCTCTGGCGCCAGGAGTTTAAATGTCCGTATGAGCAACTCGATTGGTCGCCAGCAGGGGGCCTCTTGCTGGTGACCAATGAGCACACTACCATACATGGCTAATATATTCTCGGGCAGAATATTATGCTACTCAATGTATCTAACCAACAGAGGGCAGCATTCTGTCCGAAGATATATTAGCCATATGTGGTAGTGTGTTCATTTTCATTTATTATTTAACTAAAACATATTCCCATGATCCGCTGGTCTCCCCGCTGCAACAGTTAAATGTCCGCACTCACGGACATTAATTCTGTCGAACTTGCAAACTCTTTTTTTCTATTTATTTTGTTTGTTTTTTTTGTATTAAACTGTTAGACGAAAGGATCATGGGAATATATTTTATTTGAATAAATGCAAATGAGCACACTGCCACATATGGCTAATATATGTTCGGACAGAATGCTGCCCTCTATTGGTTATACATTGAGTAGCATTGTTCCATATGCTATTATGCGACTTAATGTATCTAACCAACAGAGGGCAGCATTCTGTCCGAACATATATTAGCCATATATGCTAGTGTGCTCATTTGCATTTATTCAAATAAAATATATTCCCATGATCCTTTCGTGTAATGTTTAATACAAAAAAACCCCCAAAATAAATAGAAAAAAAGAGTTTGCAAGTTCGACAGAATTAATGTCCGCGAGTGTCTTCGTCTTCGTCTACGTTTCTTTGGAACGAACAAAAAAAACGGACTCTTCGTATTCGTTTTCATGTTCGCCCGAAGACGAATGCACAAGTCTACTAACCAAACCCACTAACAAGGCCAATGTAGGACAAAACGTACGTCCGGGGTTATTGGTTCCCTAATGCAGAGAAAATTTGCATCTCATTTCGGTTCTGGACTGCTGTTTGGGTGGGATCAGACTTATATGTAGATCAAGATTGTTTCTCTGTAATAGCACAAGAGAGCTAAAATTTGAAAAGCTTTCAAGTAGGCATACGTCATAAAGCAGATTATGATGCGGTTGTCTGTTCTTGCTATTTAACATTATTTTCGTAATGTATTTTACCCATCGTGAATCTCTTGGGGTTTACCCCAACTGTAAAGGTGAGCCCAGACGTGGACCTCCTTGCTCTCTTTTACTGGCGGCACACCAAGAATACTACGCTGATGCAGCCAATGTTGGAAGAAATGTATCTCTGGTGGTGTTGGTTTTCTCATGTTGAGGAGATTTGCATTTCTTTTCGTTTCTGGACAGTTTTTTGGATAGGACCAGACTGATATGCAGACTGATATTGTTTCTCTGTAATAGCACAAGAGAGCTAAAATTTAAGATGCTTTCAAGCTGGCACGTGCTGTAAGGCAGATGACGATGCAGCTGTCTGTTCTTGATGCGCATCTCATGTTCTTTTCATATGGTATTTTGCCCATAGTGGTGTTAGGGTTCACCCCCAAGTGTAAAGGTGAGCCCAGACTTGGACCTCCTCGCTCTTTTGTAAACAGAGTGATGCCAACCATACCCAATTGATGAGGCTAATGTAAGTCAAAACAGATGCCTTTGGTGGTTGGTTCCCTAATACAGTGGAAACTTACTTTTTGTTATGTTTCTGGACTGCCCTTTTTGGTGGGACCAGACAGATATGCCGACCAAGTGTTTTTTGTTTTATCTGTAATAGCACAAGAGAGCTAAATTTGAGATGTTTTCAATCAGGGACACGCCGTAAGGCATGCTATGATGCAGCTTTCTGTTCTTAGGATCTCTCATTCTTTCTGCATGGTATTTTACCCATCGGGGGATCTCTTGGGGTTCACCCCAAGTGTAAAGGTGAGTCCAGATGTGAACCTCATTGCTCTCTTTTGCGTTGGAGGATAGTAACCATACTCCATTAATGAGGCCAGTATAGGAAGAAACGTAGGTCAGGGGTTGTTGGTTCTCTCATGCAGAGGGAGATTTTGTTTCAGTTCCGGACTGCTGTTTGGGTGGGATGAAATGTATACGTAGGTTGAGATTGTTTCTCTGTAATGGCACAAGAGCTAAAAAAAAAAAAAATGGAAGGGCTTTCAAGCAGGCATGCGCCATAATGCAGACTATGATGCGGCTGTCTGTTTTTGGCGAGTATCTTACATTATTTTCGAATGGTATTTCACCCGTTGTGGATCTCTTGGGGTTCACACCAAGTGTTAAAGTGAGTCCACATTGCTCTTTTGTGCCTAGAGGGATATCAATCGTGTTTCACTTAAGAGGTCAATGTATGATGAGATGTACATCTGGGGTTGTTAGTTCTCTTATGCAGAGGAAATTTGCCTTTCGTTTTGGTTCTGGACTGCTGTTTTGGGAGGGACTAGACTGATAAGTAAATATAGTTTTTTTGGGGTTTTTTTGTAACGGCATAAGAGAGTTACATTTTAAGATGTTCTCAAGCAGGGACCCACTGTAAGGCAGATTATGATGTAGGTGACTGCTTTTAGTGAGCATCTCACATTCTTTTTGTATGGTATTTTACACTTGGGGGATCTCTTGTGAAGGTGAGTCCAGACGTGGTCCTTGCTCTCTTGTACTTAGAGGTATACCAACCGAGGCCAAGACAGGACAAAACATATGTCTGGGGTTGTTGGTTACCTCATGTAGAGGAAATTTGCATCTCATTTTGGTTTTGGACTTCCTGTTGGAGTCAGAATGATCTCAAGACAATCTCAAGCAGGGACCAACCATAAAGCAGACTATGATGTGGTTGTAAGTTTTTGGCGAGCATCTCACATCATTTCTGTATTGTATTCTGACCTTTGGGGATCTGTTGGGGTTCACCCCAAATGTAAAGGTGAGTCCAGATGTGGACCTCCTTGCTCTCTTGTACCTAGAGGTATGCCGTCCATGCCAAACTGGTGGTGGTGGCGGCGGCGGCTGCAGCTGCCAGGGTGTTTGTGTGTCTGGGGTTGTTGGTTTCCACATGAAGAGGATGTTTGCATCTCATCTCATCTCATCTCATCTCGGTTCTGTAGAACTTGGATGGGGCCAGCATGATTTGTAGATGGAAATTATTTACTTCATAATGGCACAATAGTGCTAAAATTGGGATGCTGTCATCATAAGGCAGCCTTTGATGTGGCTGGCTGCTCTTGGCGTGCATCTCATATTGTTTTTGTATGATGTTCCACCCTTTGGGCAAAAAAAAAGTAGATTTTTTTCCTATTTTGGTTAGATTTGTTTTAAACAGCCACAGCTGGATAATGACTAATTTATGTTTAGCAACATCCCCTGACTACAGTAATACATAGTACATACCCCACATAACATACATAGTTTTTTAGGTTCTAGAGGGCCACATCATATTTTTCTACATTTTTTTATACTTTTTATCCACTGTTCATAGCACATAGCAAGATGTGGATATAGACCCCTTTGAGAATATTTTACATTGTATGGATGCCTGTGATGTCATGATGACCTATAATGATCTTATTGCATGATTGGCATTCATATACCAACACCTGTGCCAAGTGCTGCTACACCTGATCTGTTGGCAGAACGCTGCTGGCTTCTGATAATAGAATAGTGTTCATGCTGTCATCAGACAGCCTTATCACCTGTACAGTGGCAGTGGCTGCTGCAAAAATGTCAGGACCTATGAGGCATCATGTCACCTGTTATGTGGACATACCTGTAGGTCTATATAGGCATTAAGGGGTTAAACGTCATTTTCGACAGTAATGCAGTTGTTTAACAATTTGCTTTTAGACAGGTCATTGAACTGCAAACCATGCTTTATACTGTATATCTGTTACAATCAATTAAGGTTTAGAATGGTCATTTAATTGAGCCCACTTTGACTTTGAAAGTTATGTTTTCTTCTTGTTTTATTTTGCATCACATTGTATTTAATTTCTAGACTGCTGGAAAAGTATAATAATGATAATAAGTATAAAAAGTATGATAATTCTGATTATTGTTTTTACACTTTAAAAGAACCAGGTTAGTGTGTTGTTGACACTGAGGAAATAAAAGAACCAAGTTTAATTCTGTCTTTTGACAGCCATTATGATGGAGTACTGTTGGTTTACAAGCCTATTGCTAATTTTAGCAGACGCCTTTGTTCAGCTGAGGTTTTTTTTTACATACTATTTATACAAAACGAAAAAAGCTACTTCCAATTCACCTGATATCTCCATTTGACTTGAAATAGAAGAGGTATGTATTGACAAGAATCAGACCTCCTGGGTCTATTATTGATATCGAGCCTGGAACATGAAAAGCAATTTTGTTTTCTGTATCACAGTGGATACACACAATAAAATACAATCAAAAAATGTAGCTAATAAAATGAACAAATATTTTTTTCACTTTTATTTATTTATAGTATTTATATAGAGAAACTGTATTAATATATAATACATTTTTGTATTATGCCAAATTTACTTGTATTATTGCAAATTTCTTTACTTAGCCGCTTAAAACCTTCATGATGTTCCATGCTGTGGCCCAAAAAACTATCACGGTGATCGCCACTCCGCTCACTTCCATTGTGAATGAATGCATCGTGTTCCGAATGAACAGGATGCTCTATTCATGTAAAGTGAGTGTTGCTGATTGATCTGGGAGTCCATGGTAAGCTCCCTTAACCCTTCCAGTGCCGGAAGGTTCATGTGGTTGCCATTATGAATGGATGGATGCTTTGCATTCTCAATTAACGCAAGGATCAATTAATTAGATTATAAGGTCATTTGAGCCCCTCCTCACTTGTTGTTACTGTAAGCCTAATTCTTATATTATATACTACTTGTCATGTCCTGCTTACCCATGTCTTGTACAGCACTGCGGAATATGATAGCACTAAATAAAGCAATAAATAATAATAATGAGTAGTTAGTGCTCCTGATCAGTCAGATAATAGTCAAAAATATAAAACATTGAAAAAAGAAAAGTTATCCGGCGGCAAGGTCCCCGCCATTAACCCTCCCAGTGCAGGAAGTCTTGTGCTTCCTTTATGAATGCATCAACAAACATGATGCTCAATTCATATAAAGTGAGTGCTCCTGATCCGTCAGAATTTTTTTTAGTGTGCCCTGTAGATGTCAAAAAATATACAAAAACGTGTGCATGTGGGGTATTTCTGTTATCTGTACATGCAGCTGAATTCACTTTGGGTTTCTCTGCAGTTACATGAAATGTTTGCAAATAATCCTAAAAAAAAACATAGAAAGTATGTTGAAAAAAAAAAAAAAATCAATGAAAAATTTCAGCTCTCTTTGCCAGGGATTGGTGACCAACGGGGTGCACAATAAGTGTCCAACTGCTCCTAGAGAAATACCCGGGTTGTCTTCTTTTTAAAAATATATACTTTTGTGGGGGGGGTATGAGCTGGTGGGCTGCTAAATAGTCCCAAATGACATAGGCTCTAGAAAATAAAATTTAAACATTTCAACAGACATGTTCCATTTTGTAACAAAAAATACAAAAAACTATGCATGTTGGGGTTTTTGTTTTTTCCCCCAAGGCACTTTTGTTGTATTTCAGTCAACTGAAATGGTTTGGGTAACATTTGCATAGTAAAATACAAGAAAAGTTTTTTTTCATACTAATTGTTGGACAATACATCTAATGAAATGGTCCTGTATCTGTCCTTGGAAAGCCAAGATATAATGTGTGCATCCATTCCATTGTATGCATTTTACTACAATACACAGATTCATTGACTTTAACACTCTAGAGGTACTATATTTCATTTGTTTTCTGGGCAAAATAAAACCTTTGACATATAAATGATGTTTGTTTGACTAAATTATTTTAATCTACACAGCCCGGTCTCGGAGGAAACGGCATCATTCAGTCTTGCCTGCTGCTAAAATTCTCCAGCCAGCCTAGTGAATAGCTCTAATTGGAGCATTTCTATTCATCATTGGTTCATGTTTTTATTTTTTAATGAATGAAAACTCATTTAATCACGTATTGCCACTACAGGAGTATGACCAAATTATCACAACATTAAATAGATATAAAACCATTGGACTATTGGTATATAGAAATCTCAGACCATAGAATAAAAGAACTAAGAGCAGGATAAGCAAGACTAGTTATATTTACTAGTGAATAAAAAGAGCAAGAATGGGCAATAACACCATCCAAGGCTATCACACAGCAGTAATTTAAATGTTACAAATAAAAGCATATGCAACCATTTTATATCCTGAAAATAACTAAAAATCACTATCTATCTATGTATGTCCATTGGAAGCGTTTGACCAAATCTCCTGAGTTGTATCTTTGTTTTCGGTCATAAATGAACATGGTGTTTTGGGCGTTAGGATATTGGGGCCCAATGTTTATATCCTTTTAAATATATAGTAATCACATCTGTAAGATTGCCAGTAAAGTTTCTCATAAAGATTTAGAAGACAGAAAGTGTACTTTAAATTTGATCTTTAAGAACAGGCCTAGTTCTATTCAAAATGAACCCTCAGATGACCTTCTCTGTAATTCACTATTTTTCATACATCTGAACTATCCAGGAAAAGCTGTAGAAGAATTCCCATTCATATGAATAATAATTACCTTAAACATGTAATTATTAATTTTTTTATTTTATTTAATTTTTTTATTTAATTTAAAAAAATACGGGGTCCACATCAGAACATGATCCGTGATACCTGACGGGGAATGTGTAACACTAGCTACAAAGCTTTTTACTGTATGTTTCTTAATAGATCTTTTTATGGTTATGGTGAGTCTGGCTTTGCTAGCTACATAGTGAAGTATATGCACGAGTCGATGACTTTAACCCTATTGGAGAAGCCAGCATGTTTCACATCGAATGATGGTGGTCTACAAAAATCATGATTCCATATTAGATACGATAATGGTTCCTGAAGATCATATGATTTCTGTTTCAAGAATATTTGAAGAACTATGGAGAGCTGTAGTCTATCACCGGTTAGAGATACTGACAGTATGTTCTAACAATTGATGTGATGTGTCTTTTATTCTCACCTGCTTATTAATTAGTAACGCAATGACTTGGTAATATTATGCTGTTCAATGTTGGCCATATGTTTTTGTTCTGTATTGCATCCAGTGTCAAATTAGTTATAAAGGTATTTATTTCACAGTTTATCATCACTGCGTTTAATTTATCATTCAAGTATAACTCAATACTATTAGTTATTATATTTTATTTTGTTAATTTGTCTTTTTTTAGCTATGCTAAAGAGATCTGACAAATCTCTTCTTTTCTGCACACTCCTTTACCTGTTTATCAGATGACATTTAAGCTCTGTCTATCTTAAGCCTAGGTCAATCAAATTGACAGATTTGCTGTCCTCATTTTGATTCACTCAGCAAGCCTTTTTAATCCAGGTGCATTGATTAGGAATGGAACCAAACACCTTTGGCTCTAATGCTTATTTCTTAGAAGATAACATACTTCTGCCATCATTCCATGTATGCTGTATTATTTTGGGAGACATTTTTTATGGACCTTTCTAGCGGCAAAGTAGTACAAAGATGACCAATTCTGAAAGTTGTCAGTATACTTGTTCTACTAAACTGTCTTTAAACTTGAGATAAGCATAGATGAAAAAGAATATGTGAGTATAGGTATCTGATTACTAACTCTTCAAGTCCCAAAATATATTTTTTTAATGAATAAAAACTGATTTAATTACGTATTGCCACTACACTGACCACTTCATCAGAGTTCTTGGGCTGCACTCATTTTTCATTGACAATATGGCCTTTTAGCTGTGTAATGCATTTTAAGTATAAGGTTAACTTGCTAATAGTTTAAAAGTAGTTGACAAACACACATCCAGACACACACAAACACTCGTACACAGACACAAGCACTATCACACAACTATATACACTCATACTGACACATACACCCAGACACTTACCTATACACTCACATGCACACACACAAAAACATACCCAGATACACAAGCTAACACAACCAGACAACCAAAAACACACACCAAAATACCCAGACACACATGCTGTCTGGAAGTTTTTTTTTTCAAATAACCCTTGAAAAGGCTGCTTAAACAAAACAGCAATGAGCAAATTGACAGGACATGGATGATGGGAAATAAAAGCTGTGCAGATTCTGTGAACAGGAAATTAGAATGTCTGCTCCCATGTTGTACATATAATAATGTACATATATTGCTCATTTTAATCTGTATATGCCATAAAAGAGCTTGCGTCACTTAGCTTTTGGAACAAGCCCAAGCCGGTGACCCGGACATACAATTTCACAAAACATCTGTCTGTTAGCCAAAAAGTACGAGCTCAAATGCCCATAAATAGTGCAGCCTAAAACTCATTATTTTAGACACCCCATGTGTGTTTATATGTGGAAGTGCAAGTAAGCACACAGAGGCTTCAGGTAGGGACCCCAAATATTCAAATAAGAGCAGCCTAGGGGCAGCTGCTCCATGCAACCCTCCCATTTTATATAAGTTTGGTTAGTATATAGCCCTGTAACAAATCGTCTATTACAATTAAATTATTAAGTATTACGGACCACAGCAGAATGGTATTTATGGACAAAACACCAAAATTAAAATTACTTTAGAGGCAATAACATGCAAATGGTTAACCTAACATTTTAAAGACTACATATATCAATATGGCTAAATATTACACAATAAAACAATCTGCACAATAGAATTTATGCCACATTCCTTACCCAGCTCACTCAAAGACAAAAAAAGAATTAAATGGAAAATCCAGAAGAAATGTCGCAGGGACGATTTGATTAATTTCCCCCCTAAAGGAACTGAGATGATAGAATATATTCTTAGCAAGAAAACTGGGAAGTATTTTGCTTAGGTTTATAAAATAGCAAGACATTTATGTTTAAAAGACTCATGAGTCCTAAAAAAATTGGTAGGTATTATAAATTTTTACAACGTGCACATTTACATTACAACCCAAATTACAGTGTGCGGCAATAAAAGAAAGGAAACACTGTTATTTTTAAATGTTCATCTCTATGGAAAAAGGTAAAAAATAAATAATTCCAAAATGATTGCATTTGACATGAAGGCATACTGATGATAATATGGTTTTCTTAAAGCATGGAGATTAAGCTATAGGACAAAAAGATAAATCAAGTGGAATACAATTCTGAGGTTTTGTTTTCTTGGCTATTGGCATAATTTGTAAGAATACATTATTATACATACCTAGGAACCCTCGAGATTGTATTACCTAAATAAGGGGACATTTCAAAGTTTTACTCTATAATATTGTATACTTTTTGACAGATAATCTAATTTGTAGTACCAGCTGGCAAAGAACTACAGCATAAATATCTAGTTGAGAGATGGCACACGACCATAAAATTATTTAAACCTGTGTTAGAAAGTAACTTTAATATAAGTGAATATAAGTGAACATCTATGTATTTGGTAACACAAGGTGGCCATCTGCCAAGTCTGAATGGTAAAAAACTAGTGGATCACTATTGGAAACTGAAACTGGGTATATCTGGGGAAAAAGAAGAGGACCCTCTAAGAGACGCAGCCTCTTCTTAAAGAGGGGAAAAGAAATCATGTATAGGGGACATGCATCACACTGTTAAAGCTCTGGCTTCCTCATATCTCTAAACTGCAGCGCAGGTTCCCTGAGCAAAATTAAAGGGAGCAGTGGCAGATGACATCTCTTGACTGTGCTTGTGGAACCCCATGATAATATGGCATATTATTATAGTCATAATGGGTATCACAAATCTATCACAAACAAAGAATCATCTAAAAGTAAAGTCACACCGCCAGTTCTCCCTTCCATGGAGAATAGTCTTTGGTTTCGGATGCATAATCTTTTCCATAGACACATTGGTGATGCACGGTGTACATGACAATGCCACGTGCAGTCTGTGTACATGGGGTCTAGTGGTGGCCACAAATGTGTTTACAGAACTTCGCCCATGGGTGCACTCATGGTATTCAACAAGCTTTTTAGGGACTCGAGGCAAACTGTTTAGGGTCCTTCACTACCACTAACAGTTTCAAGCATATACTATCATTCTATTATATTTAGGTTATACTGAATCACACTTGTTCAGGTGTTTACCATACATATAGGGAAAAGAAAAAATGTCGGTGCGCTAAGCTAGTCACAGGCTCAAATAATACAAATGTGTAATACGAGGCCTACCAAACAGGTGTAAGCATGCAGCAAGAAACAGTGTATTGGCTGTACAATGTATACAAAAAACAAAAACTGTCTGCGCTTCTTACCCTAATAAAGTTGGCAACAAATAAGTAAACATAATATAAATGAGAGGTTTTGGTTAGCTTAGCGCACCGACATTTTTTCTTTTCCCTGTACACATATTTGAGGTTGTTGGCTCCTCATCAGTCTGGTTGCAGCTTGCTGTCCAGGGGTTAATAGGGTAGGAGGTTTAATTGCACCTCCCCCAACACATTAATAAGGTTTTGGTAGCAGTATAAACCGCTTTGTGTGTCCACTATGTAGGAGGTGAGAGTAGGTTCTCACCCTATTGAGAGTGTGCCTTGACGTGGCGGGTGAGCTTAATTATGCTTTGGCCAATTCATATAACCAAAACCTCTCATTTATATTATGTTTATATATTTGTTGCCAACTTTATTAGGGTAAGAAGCGCAGACAGTTTTTGTTTTTTGTTTACCATACATATATTAAAGCAGATTCTAACTAGCTGGTGACCCAGGACTTCTTTGTAGAAATGGTGAAATCAGAATGTAAAAATAACAAAGAATAAAAGAGTGCTGTTTCCCAAGAGATGAATCTGCACTGTATGGATGTTAAGCCTTATATGTTTCTTAGATGGCATATTTGTGCTGAGGTTTAATTGATAATCCAATTAATTATCATGATCAGCAGCCCCATGGCACAGTGAAATACATTCTTTATTAATCTCCAACAGAAGTTTAAATGATATAAACTGTGACTAGAACACAAAATGACACTGATGATTTATTAGTATGAGAAAAAATTTAATTTTCTGGTAAGGCTGGAGCAATATTTTTATTAGTACTCAATTGAGGGAATGGAAGTAATCATACTATTTATATGCAAACTAAGCAGGAGTGATCAATTACAGGCATATTTAAATTGAACAATAATTGTATGTATACATATAAAATCTGCCTGGACAATAGTGTAGGTCAGTGTAGGTTATAGTAGATAAATTTGACTGGTATAATAAGGCTAGTTCTTTCAGTACTAATAGTATGACGCTGTTAGATTGAAATTTAATTGTACATCGCATCTTCATAGTCCCCACATAGTTATTTTCATGGATGTCCGAGGCATGATCAGCATTATAAAACATCGGAAAAGCCACGGAGATGGCATCACATCACATATATAGGGCAACGGAAAATGAAATAGTTATTAATAAAATAACTGATTTATAATTTACCCTAATGAACGAGCCAAGTGCATAACGGACAGAGAGCGAAGTCCAGCATTCACTTTTATCAGGACTCTCCACTAATGTTCATTGAATGAGGGCAAAATAAGGTCCAGCGTTTGACACCATTTCACAATATATTTTTTCCGATAAATTCCACCTATTGACAAGAGCTACTTGAACCTGTTTTATATGCGGTTTGTTTTGGGCAAGAATAGATTGGCTCACCTCCCTCCCTGAAGGATCCAAAGCTTTTCCCTTGAAGGAAAATGAGGTTTCATGTAGAATAAATAACTGTTTCTCATTAGTACTGTCATATTACAATTAAGGCCCATCATTTGGAAACAAACTCTGCCATGGATAAGATTACAAAAGAATTCCTAAGCAAAAAATAAATCTTGCGTGGAATAAAAATTACCCATAATAATGACTAATACGTTGAATGCAAAAACGGAATATCGGCAAGAGCAGAATAGATGGCTTGAACTTGATCCCTGGGTTAATGATAACCATCTCATATTAATTAAATAGTGCAACCGTAAAATTATTTCTTATATGTGTGACTGATATAATTTGCACATTTGACATTGTGGCTAGACTATTTTCCCATTAAAACAATATAAATAGGCTATTTTGAAGTGTCAAAGAATACATTTGCTGCATTCAGTTTAATTATGGCTACATAGGACAGGCAGAGCCAGCTGAAATATTTCTATACAGATAGTTCGAAGTACATATATAATTTCCCTCTAAAGAGTTTTAAGATGGCCCTGACTGCTCCATATTTTCCTTTTTTGACATCTGTATAGCATACTTTTATTATATTGTTATTTTCTAGCGTATTTACTAGACTTGCGCACAAGGCTCAAAATAATTTTGGACATTTTTTTCATTTTGTTATTAGCTCATTTCAGGCAACAAATTTCAGTTTGGACGAAAACCAAAGGGTAATTTTTTAAATCAGAAACTAACTCTCTCTCTCTATCTATCTATCTATTTATCTATCTATCCATCTATCTCTGTTCTCTCTCTCTCTCTCTCTCTCTCTCTCTCGCAGTCCTGTCTGTACCCCCTGCACTCTCCCCATGCCTTCTATATGCCCACCACCTCTTCACTTACATTCTCTAGCTTTTGTCTGGTCTCCTCTTATCTCTCTGTGCAGATGCAGAGACCATACTAACAGGTGGGGGAGGGAGTCAGTATGCGGTAGCTGCACTCCTGCGGAATAAAAAATGACAGATGAGGGGGGCATGTAGTATACACAGTACCTGCAATAGAAGCCCTAAATTATAACATAATCCCTGAGATTTATACTCTTAATGTAAGAAAGTTTTACTTAATGTAAGAAAGATTTACTTCATTGAGAGAGTGATGGATATGTGAAACAGCTTCCCAGCAAAAGTAGCTTAAGGTCCACTGAACGTTTTACTTAATGTAAGGAAGATTTACTTTACTGAGAGGGTAGTAGATAATGAATAGCCTCTCAGCAGAAGCAGCTTGGCTGACATGTTTACATTTATTTAGTGTAAAACAGTTTTACTTAATCTAAGGAAGATTTATTTTACTGAGAGGGTAGTAGATTAATTTCCTCATCTTTGCATCACTCTATTAAACGTTGGTGTTTTGGTTGAGATATTATTAAACATTTAGAGTGATATGAGGTAGGATTTTTTTCAGAATAGATATCGTTGACATTGCAATGGTTTACCATGGACTTTTTGTTCTTTTGCTGTACCCTGTCCTTGATTGTTTCCGGTGTTAATACTTAATAAGCAGCACCTGTTAGATTTATTGGACCTCTGTGGACTTTTACAGGAATACTGCCTAAAATGCTAATCGCAGCTTGTTTAAGCCTCTCTGACCCCAGACTAAAAGTAATATCTTGTAATGAAATGGCAACCGTCCCAGAAAACGTGTGAGAGGGAGACATGACTCAACAAATGAAAAAATAAAACTTAAGGAGATTTCAAAGGTTTTGCTATTCGTTTTCAGAGAGTCATATAAATGCATGAAATTGGCAAAATGGGTTAAAAATGAAATTCAAATGCACAAGGGTACTATTCACTCACCTATTCAACTTGCATCTTTCTTCAACTGTTATTACTTTTCGACACTCAGATCTCAGGTATTACCAGTTTATTTAGGTGTCAGTTTATTTTGGTGGCAGTAGGAGAAGGAAAGAAAAGCAAAAGAACCACCCATTAGTAACAGATCACACATTATTAACAAGCTGATACATAATTCTCTGATTTGCCCAGATTATTCAAATCATGAAACTGTACATTACCACTGAGTACAACCCAAAATAATAACAAAAACAGCAACACATTCATGTGCAATATATGAAATAGAAAGACTACACTACACCTAATGATTTCTCCTAAAAAAAACAAAAAACATAAGAAAACTGCCAGGATACGGTAACTATTCTCTCGGGCACTGTATAGATTTTTTATGCTATTCATTGGTGCTGTTTGGAAGACCGCATTGATTACTTGTATCTTTAATGAAGGGTTAATAAAACTTGGGTGTTTTAAAGGCAACTGGGACAAGATGTGTTTTTTTATGCTCTCATACTGTTTTTTTTTACACTAGTTATTGTAACCAAGACAAACCCTTTAATTGTTATTATTATTATTATTATTATTATTATTACTTCTTAAATTTCTTACCTGTGTGGTATGATGGATATGCGCAGTTTATTTCAGGTGAAATATAAAAAAAACTAAGGCAGATAAGTAAAGTAGTTTGATATGGTGTGGGATATAAAACCCATATAAGATTTAGAATGATGCAACAAACGAGACAGGTAGATGGAAGAAATCCTGTAGGCTGTAGACAGTGCTAAAAGCAAGATTAATAATCATTTTTTTTAGAAAAGTGCTACTAGGGAACCAAAGCTTAAGGCCATTTCACAAACAAAGAAGTATGAAGGGAATTTCTATAATGGTCCGCTAATGGATTGGTTACAGGGTAAATTCTTTATGGGAAGGAAAATAAATAACATTTGCAACACGCTAAAGGATATGTACCAAGCGTTATTTGCCTCTAACATTGGTATGTGCACAAATGTAAATAGTCCAGTTTGAGCAGTTAAAACCTTTGGCTTGAGTGTGACCACCTCTTTTATACATATATTTTATACCCGGTTAACAAAATGATTCTAAAATAAATCATTTTTTACTTTGACCTTGGAGTGCTGACTTGATGCAAGTTTGGGTTGGTGGGGCACAGTTTTTGGGGGCACCTTAATTGCACATATAGGCATTACCCCTGCCAGAAAACACCAAAAATAATTGTGTGTATTAATGAGTAATGAAAAAGAATTATACATAAAAACACTTAATCCCCCTGCATCCTCTTCTTTTTCTCCTTATATGTTACAGTAGTGCTGCCTGTGTATGTTACTGTGTATATTAGTAAGATATTTAGAAACAAATTGAATCTTTACAATACAAATGATTTATTTTACTTATGCAAAATAAATTATAAACACATTTTCTGTTTTCTTATTATTGTAAGTTTTAGGGCTGTACACTCTGCAAAATAAGGCCATCGGCAAGGAAGAGTGATGCAGGAGTTTTGGTCCCAAAGTGGGACTGTCCCTCTCAAAAAGAGCCACGTGGGTGGTAAGTGTTGGTTTAGGAAAAATAGCATTAGCCCAATTGACATTTAGGAAGCAATGAAACTAACAAAAACAAAGAAACTGATATGATAATTAGACAATGGCCAGTCAATCAATCCCGCACAATGCTTTAAGAATGGAAAAAGTAACATCACACATTGATGACTTCTCAGTAGCATCCTAAGGAGTTATATAAATGCATGATGAACAGCAAATTATTAGCATTAGTCATTCCGCATAAACAAAACAAAAGCAAATGAATGAAATATCCAAGACAGAAAGTCAAACCCCTTGTAAACCGACACAACTGGAATCATTCTCGAGGAAAAAAAAAATGTATCATCAAATTCTGTAGAATCCTACATAATGATAAAGCTACCCTTCAGAAACATCTTAAAACTGCCAAAAATAATAGAATGTTATGGTTATTTTCGTATGCTTCACAGAACACTTAAAGACTTAATTATACATCTATTGACAAGCCATTTAAATAATGCACGCACAAAAGCAATGGTAACAATGTTCCTGTGGGGAAAATAGATGTAAATATATAATTTACAAAAATCTGGCAGGTAGATCAAAACTGATGCTACCATAAATCATTAGTGATTTGGCAAAGAAGCCAAATGTAATTTAGGAATGTTATTGATATCAACAGCAAAAGTATTATTACAACTTATTATAACATCTGTGGGTCTACCTACAGCCTTTACTAGGAACTCAAGGTGAATAATGGTGCTTGGTGACAAATACCATAAATAGATAAAATCAAATAAACTATATGAGGTGCACTTATAACCCCCCAAGCAAAATGAAGCTCCTAATCTGTCCAGGGGAAATGTAGAATCCATTTTTTACGTCGTTAATTCCAAATCTGTCTACCTTAAATATTATGCATTTTTGCTATAAGGGATCCTTGTCTTCCACAGACAACTAATTAAGGTTTTCCTTGGTACTTGTCCATAATCAAAGTTACATCATTAAGAGATAAACAGTATGGTATTAGTAGTTAATACCATGGACCCCTTCCTATTCGCACAGCTATTACCAATAGCTGTATTAGTCTAGGTACACAAGATCTTAAAACATTAGAAGAGGAGTGATATGATTAGAAAACAGACTACCTATAGCTTCTCCAGATTAGACTATGTTATTTATTTAGAACTTGTGTATTCCTGTTTGGAAGAATTGTGACCCTATCCAACAGAACCTCATATATAGACAGACACAACTGTTACCATGTTTGAACATGATGGCACTAAAATTAATAAGAAGCACTTTAATGTACCATTCATATCACAACAAAACCAGTGTCCAAGTGACAACCAGTCCCACTTCCTACCTGATACTAGCTGTCTGTACTTCTTGTTCTTCTGCAATTCTCTTCCAAAGCAATTTGCAATTGTGCCTCCAAAAGGGGAAAAAATCCTGGTGGAGTCAATTTTTCAATGGATCAACAAGCTAATTATGTCTTTATAGCCAGTTACTAAATAATACTCTTTCTGTGAATGGAATATTACAAACAAGTTCTAAAAAAATCACGGCCATTATTGTTGAATTCTGTTCTGTTAACATAATATAATCCTTCGGCTACCACACAATACTTATATAGCTAATCAAAAAGATAAATTGACATGCACCCAATAATAATTTAATAGATTGAATCATTTAATAATAGAAAGGATATATAATATAATGTCTCTGGTGATTAACCAGTTTAGGTGTCAAATATATACTGCTACTACTAGTCCTCCAGCCTAGGCCACTAAATATTTTATAGAATAAGGAAATATTTTGTGTGTTGTTTGCAAACTGAGACATATCACAAGCACATTGATTAAGCACGGTGGATTAATATAATGGTCTAAACAATAATCTATGTCCGTGTGGCCTGGCCGGCACCTGTTGGAGGTCTCTTCAATCTTTTCCTCCTTTTCCAATTATATTTAAGAGTATAATAAAAATCTCTACCATGCTGTGCTCTTGTAACGAGGGCCTAAGATGTCTCTGTGGTTTCAGCAGAAGCCCACTGCCAAACTTTTCTTAACCAAGCTACCTGTTCAGGCTCAGGAAAGTCTCTAAATCTACAAAAAATATAATAAAAAATGGGGAATATACATATTCATACAAATATATAACAATATATTGGTTTCCCTAAGTTTATTTGTTCTGTCCCTGGGTTATCTCTCTACCTCTCTGCATTTCTTACCTCCAGACCTATTATTTACGACACCCCACTCTCTTATACCATCACTTGTTTTAAGTTGTAACCTCTATCATGTTGATTAGCATTGCTTCAGACCTGATGAAGGGAGGATAACTCTCGAAAGCTTGTCTTTTTAATATTATGTTAGTCCAATAAAAAAGGTATCACCGCATACTCTGCAATACTCTATTTTTTAAAATCATATTCATACATATACACTTACTGATTTAGCTAGTGGTGAACATAGGGTTACTGGTGGGTGGGAAAGTGGGCAGTCAGTAGGGAGAAATGAGTGAGGAATTTGGTCAAAATTAAGAACTTGAGAAGGAGTCCCTTGAAAGCAGAGCTTCCCCTGAGACTCCGGTGCTTGGTTACGTGACCCTGCTTAGAACCTCATTTACAAGGGTGCCTGGAAGGGGTGCATCTACCGCACTCACCTCACCAAACTCCTGAATTCAGGGGAAATTAGTAATACTGGTGCAGAGTGGTAGCTGGCATAATAGTTTTATTAGAGTGTGCGGAAACAGTACTTCCTCAGAACACAAGTCATCGTTGCTCCTCTTTTTGATACACTGGCCCTAACCTGAACAGTATTGCTTGGTAGTCTATGGATGGGCATTCATGCATAAATGAGTAACATTATATGCTCCTGGTCCCCACCTCCCCATGGCTGAGATTACTAATAAATATCAGTTCTAGGGGCCAAGGTTCTCCCAGAGTATTTATCATACTGGCACAAGGCACAAAACTTGAATTTATTTAGAATTAATGTATTATAAAATAGCGTTTAAAATGTCTTTCAACGTTTAATAAATATTTGTATATATTAATATGCATTATAGATGTGTTTTCCCCAAAGTGATCACAATCAGGAAACAATTTCATTGCTTAATATATTAATGCTATTTGAAATACTTAGCTAACAAATATTTCTGCAGCTTCAGGCATCTCTAAGATCACCTCATAATATGACAGACACTTCGTCTCTGATCTGCGGGGATCTAGACCTGCTTGGTATTCCATCAACCTCTATATCAGAATATTGGTCCAAGCGAACATTGAAATTGAAACAAGACTTTCTACCATCTTCTAAACAACCTTTCAGATTGAATTCGATCCATACTTTAATTTATAAAACTATAAATAATATGGGCCCCCTAAGGCCATAAAAGAATTGCCTTCCCTGGTCTGCAGAGGTCTCATAACCTTGCTAATTTACTCGTCATAAACAAACTGACATTAATGTTGACAGGTAAAGTTAGCAAATCCTTTCAATCAATAGCACATAAAAGCACACACGCACTAGACAGCAGCATATTTAAAACTTCACATGACTGGCAGAATTTATTATAAATTTGAAAAAAAATTGGACATGTTTTCCTCTGATGTAGTTATATTTTGGGAGTTCCAAAAACCTGAGTAAATACAAAATGCAGTTTTTAACTGATGATTTCATGGAAAGACAGAAAAAAAGCTACCCAACTCTACCTGGCCCTAGGTTACTAAATCAACAAATTAGCCACATTTAATTGATTATAGAGTTCAATTTCACTAGACACACCCAGGTCTGATTACTGCCAGCCATGTTAAATCTACACATCAATTAAACAGAACATGTCTTGCACAGTGAAGTAGGCTTAAAGGTCTCAGAATGATGCCACGATCTAAAGAAATTCAGGTAGAGATGAAAAACAAAGGCATTGACATCTATCAGCCACTTCTAAGTTAACCATTGCGAGAGGCATAATCTACAAATGGACAAAACTTGGAGCAATGTCGAACCTTCCCAGGAGTAGCCGGGCCTACCTAAATTCTTCCAACAGCGTATAAACAACTTATCCAAGAGGTCACAAAAAACCCAGGCTAACATGTAAGAAAGAGACACTACAAGCTAGCTCACCCGTTTTTAGTTGCAATAATCTACAACTATGTTGAGAAATATTTTAAAAACACTGCTCTCCAGAGATTAGTTTATTATATCCTCTTTGGGTCTTTTATAGTATGTAAAAAAAAAAAAGGTTTAATGAACATGAGACCTATGATCAGGCCAGGATCAGGCCATCTGGCACATTAGAAAAATTCCAGTGGGGCGCTTCCCACCATTGCTCCATGCGCACCCAATTTATCACTTCAACTGCAGATCTGGTGCTGCAGTGTGTGGCCGCCGGCTGGATAGCAAAACAATTTAATGTGGCACCTGTCAAAATCCAGCTGACGGCTACCAGTGCCTCCTTGTTATCCCAAGTCAAAAAACATTGGCATCATACGTTCAATATGGTGACCTTCTATATACATTGTAATGCAAGGGGATAGCTGGATGTCATGTTAAACTTTAACTCTTGTACAGTGAAAGTCTAAATATTGTTAATTAAATATGGCTTAATATCACTTAATAATATGCCGGGAATCCTAACTTGAAACAAATTTCTTAATGAGATATAAGAACATGAACATGGTTTAGATTCTCTCATCTTAATCCTGGAGGTGATACAACCAGACATTTCAACAAAGCATACTTGGAAATACTAAATTATTTGTTTACAATGTAACTCTCCTAAGCACGGATTTAAAAAAAAAAGTATTTTCTTTTTATATAGCAATATTAATGTACACTTTGACAGGAGAAATTTCTGCGCAGGCATGATTTTCCTTCTTTTTTACTTGACATAAAGCTTCAGAAGAATGATTAATAATTCAACTAACATCTGTACTGGTTATAGATCAGTGTATCTGTTCTACTGAACATGAGAACGTGTACAGTACAAGTATCTTACAGAAACCTTTATTTTTTTGTGAGCTGTTCATTGCCTACTGCTTGGTTTGAGAACTGGAACATAGCGATAATGAAAGAAATGTTCTTGTTTATAAGGAATACTCATCACATTTTTTTTTCCATTTTATGTAATGTTTTTAAGGAAATTCCCCATACTCACTATGCACTGCGGGGTATTTTGCTAAGAAACCTGTTGCTCAGTCTAGCATTCCAGTAAATCTTTGCTGGAAAGGCCTCTGAGGAACTTGAATAAGCCATCCAAGGCCATTCACCCCTCATTCAGCCTTTGCTTTTGACAGAAAAGACGTCAGGAGGCAGCTTCCAGTTAAACAAAAAAAACAACTACTAAAGCTGTACTTGGTTTCAGAGATACGGATAATGGAACCATCTTGATCTTGGAACAAATATCTTCTTTAATGCTATTTTCCAACATGGAAAAGGGAAGTACTCAGAGGTTTCGGCAGAGTGGATGGGCCTACTGGTTCTTATCTGCCGTCACTTTCCATGTTTCTATGGAGTTCAGTGGCTTAGTGGGGTCACAGCTGTTGTGTTCCAATGGATAGACAATCCGGCTTGCTGTTATGGTGGGCTGTTTGGTTGCCTGCGAGAAGCATTCGTTTTATGCAGTAAACAATAAAATTTGGCGCCATTTTGTCTAATCATCTTCAGTTAGCTCCTGTTTCAATTACATGGCTTTCACTATGAGCTGACTAGATGATGGTAGAGTGTAGTACACCGCCTTTTTTGCAGCTGAGGAAGTTTTCTACAAACGAAACGCGTCCTGCTTTCGGCCCCTGCCTGGCCAGGCATAACTTGCTCTACAGTGAGTCTTATATTTAATTCTTCTTTTGAATTGTTTATTCATTGTCTTCATTTTAGTTATTTATCTTTTTGGTTTATTAACCCCAATAGATATATTTTTTGTCTATTATTGTATGTTCTTAATGTTTTTTGTTTTGTATGTATTTTTATTTCTAATACACTAATAAATTATATATATTTTTATACTTACATCTTTTTTGAGCGCTGTCTTTCCTTAGTTAATCAGAGTGTAGCATCTGCTTGAAATTTTAAAGCCGTGTTACACATACCGTTACTGTTTTTGTTGAAATATATTCAATATGTTGAGATTGCTGTGTTTTGGGAACCTTAGTCATACACTTTAATGTGAAGGGACGTTGGGGTATACGCTTTAAAAGTGAAGCTGTTACATATTTAATATTGCTAAAAGCTGGTGCCTGAAAAATGTATTGGGTGAGATTATATATATTTATATATATATATTTCATCACATATAACGGTCTCCTAAATGTTCTATTATTTTTGGGGTGTAATCATTAAAAATTGCAGTTTCTACATATTTTTATATATAAACATACAACGTCCATTAAAACATTATATGCCTATCATGTAAAAAACTGGATGACTAATTAAAAATATAAGAAGAGCTCCCCATGTTGGATTTGTTATCTTTTCCGTAATGGTTCTTTATTTCACGTTGCAACTTGCCCACAAAAGATATGCAGATTTTATAGAATAGAGTAATTTGTGAAGCTGGCTGCTTGTTGTTAGCTCTGCCAGCACCCGGTATAATTTTACATAAAATCTAATTACACATTCACAGCAGTAAACAATATTTTACCCAGTGGTGCATTATAATGTACAAATAGCTTGTTAGCCCTCTTCTTTTTTTAATGAGGGACTTATAGAGTCTTAATTCAAAAGTGGTAATAACTAAAATTTCATACCATGACATGGAAAAAAAATATAAATATAAAAATGAACAAGAATAACAAAATATTGCTTCAAAACAGCCACAGCGATTTGGTGCTTTGTCTTCTGTGACCAAGTACTGCCATCATGCTTAAGTAGCATGGTAAGATTATAATCCACAACCTGCCCTATTACTTTTGTACCATAAGTACTACGTCAAGGTGTGTTTTGTTTCTTATTTTTATATTAATCTTACTTTATTTGCAGATCCGGGGCTTGTCGTTTTAAGTATGATAAGTAGGTGCCACCCCATATGTACAAACTATACAGTGCCGACAGCTATACAACAAAGCATGTGGTTAGAACATTCCCTATAAATCATCATCAGTCATATGTTCCCCTATGGTTTAGTCTAGTCTTTATAACACAACTATAAGACCAGGGCTTGATATGTTTGTCTAGTAGATTGGAATAAAACACTGTTCAACTGTCAAAACTGATGTTCTTTCATAAAAAAAACTAACATTACATTTAATTGATTTACAATTAAAGAACATCCTATGATTAAAGCCCCTTTCTTGGCTTGTCTTTGACCAAATAGCACCACCAAAATAAGCCATGTCTTTTTATACATTTAGAATTCCTGTACAGATCTTGTGCGGAGGCTTCATTTGCACCCCATGTCATGCAGTAGACTTCTACACGTTGGGGGCATTTTCTATAGTGACTGCTGATGCCCCTTTGGCCCAGGCAGTTGCGTCACTCATCTGTTACTTAGTATGTCCATTTTACTTGTTTAAAAGTAAAAGTCATTCAGGATAATCAAAGCACTTTGTTTTACTACTAGATACGAAATCAGCAACTGAAAAACCTTCAAAAATTAGAATTTCTGTCTCTTGGGGAATCTTAGCATCTCAATATGTTATTCCTCAAGATAAAATATTGAGCATTATATCTTATATCCAGAATGCCAATAAAGATGTCCAAAGTAAAATAAATGAAAACGCATTTGAAACAAAGGGCTTTTGTTCCACATCCTTGAGGCTCTTTAGTTTTGCATTAACACTAATCTTTTACACCGAGGCATCGTCAGATTCTTATTGCATTTCAGATGCTTTATGTGAAATTTGTATTGATTTGAAATAAGTTGACTGGCAATGTTGCAATAAATTTTACTAGTTAACACGGATGAGTTTGGGTTTTATAAGGCTTGCCTCAATTATTTTTTTTCCCATTGTTTTGGATAGGTCAATGATTCTACAATCCCCACATTGTGTTTTAAAAACTGTTTTAATGATTATAGTTGGTCCTTTGTTATTTCACTCAGTATAATTTCCAATGTCCTTTATACGTGATGATAATAAAATGCAATATCTAACTAATTATACCTTTATTTGCTTCAAAATATAGGTCTGTTAGGTAATTATGGTTTAGGTACTAATATTTGATATATAATTAAAATTCTCATTAAACTTAACCTTATACGACATTATATATTTTTTTGTTTGTTTGTTTGATTTTGTTTTGTTTTTTTCTTTCTTTGATATTGACAATTCAGAATAAATGATCCATGTTTAGTCTATGTTTAACATCTTTCTTATCTTAGATGCATCTATAAGTCAAATTATTTGATATTTAGGATACAGAACAAAATGTTTTTTTAAGATTTTGTTTACATTATAAATATATCAATATTACCAACACATCATTACACTTCACAGTTTAATCACAAACCATTTCTATGAGGTTACAAGTATTTTTAATGGGTCATTGGCCCAATTATTTAGGTTTTAGGCTTGAGACATGACATATTCTTTTTCTAGAACTCATGAACTTATATCAGAGCTTCCTGTCCTGATGGAGATACTAATCAGATTGTTTCTGTGAATGGCTGCGCATACAATTATGGATCAGCATTTCGATAAATAGGTCCCCAAACCATGTTTTTAAATTGAAGATATTCCTGCCAAATATATTTAAATGAATTAATTCCGTAACCACAGATATAACCATTAAGAGTATTTGGGGCGTATTTTACTTTAAATGAGCGGTACTACCTGTCGTCATGTATAGACAAGGGGAAAACCTTCCAGCAGAAGTAGTAGAGGTTAACATAGTAAGGGAATCTAAACATGCATGAAATAGGCATTTGACTATCCTGAATACAAGACGGGAATAAGAATTCATTTACGGTGTGAGGTTTTTAAAGCAGGACAAAATGGTAAGACTAGAAGAGCCCAAGAGTAAAATTCCATGTTTCTATGACATGTTTATTAACTACCTACTACCAGCTATAGAATTGTGGCATTATAAACATTGAATTAAATAGCTCACCATGCTTATTCTGAATACCTGCATATATCCCATTGCTTGATACACATTATTTTTATATTCTAGTTTTCTTCTTATCTTTTCCATAGTTCCTTGGGGGCAAGTTTTCGTTAATCTTCCTTGTCTGTCAGTTTGTTTATGTGCTCTATGTAGTTTTACTATGGATTTGCTCTTTGCTGCAAGGCATACAGTTGGAACTACAGAAATCTATATTTTTGTTCTGATCTTTCCCTACATTGCTGTCTCTTGGCTTCTCAGAACCTCACAGGATTTTTTTCTGTGTTGTACTGTTATAACTGTAATATGTACACAAAATCAGCGATATCACATACGGTATTATAAGATACTTACCAGTACATTTTTACCCAAGGTTTTGAGTTTGCAAATGTATAATATTTTAAAACAAAATTATAATGTTATTGTACTTGAATTTTTACTATTTTGGTTCAAGGTTTTATTTTCAAAGTTTTATTATTATTATTATTATTATTATTATTATTATTATTATACTGTTTCTATGTTTTATTATTTGAAAATATATTTGTAATCTTTTTATTATTATTACTTTATTCATTAGTATTTTATAAAGTAAATTGGTACATGGAAGAATGTTTGTAAAAAGCATTAATGACCTTTAATAAGCAAAATGATGGGGACATTCTTAACAAAGAGTGTATCACTAAATGCTTAGCCCCATATATATATTTCACCAGTAACAACAGTAACAATAGCAAAACAATTGCACTGAAGTTGTGTACTTGATGCCAAAACCATGAGATAAAAAATCACTTAGAGCATAATTATTTAAAATACCACCCGTGATTTTTCCTAGTATTGGTTAACAACTCTAAATTATATCTAGTAAATTAATAAAATGTACAAATATGTGCTATATTTCTCTGAATCTGTATCACGTAAAGGTTTTTTTTTTAATTCTTTGAAAAGTGAATGTAGATATTCAGCATCTGTAGTATAGAAACACATTGTCAGCAAATATTGTTAAACATGCATAGGCATGTTGATCTATCTTCCAGTACATTTTACATGGATATTAAGATAACATCAAAACTCATAGATATTGGGGAATCTGTCAAAATGGGCCATTCATTTAGACAAAAGTTCTATTTTGCATTTCTATAATTATTGTTCCTTAAAAAAAAAATGTATTGCCTTATTACTAGACTTGTGCATTTGTCTTCGGGCGAACATGAAAACGAACACGAAGAGTGCGTTTTCGTGTTCTTTTCTAAGACACGTTGAAGAGAAGACAGTGCCGGTAAAACGTAGGCGAAGACAAAGACTCACACACAAAGAATCTTCGTCTACTAATCTCCCCGGTCCCTTCCCCATCTAGCCAACATTGACTGAAGTGCAGGTTAATCGCAGGTTCGTCGTCAGGGGTTACAGGGCGGTGCGAGTGAGCCTATTGGTCACCTGCAGGGTCTTCCTCTGGCATCAGCCAATGGTTGATGCCAGAGGAAGACTCTGCAGGTGACCAATAGGCTCACTCGCACGGCCTTTATAACTCCTGATTTCCGCTCCCGTTAACCCCTGCGATGCTATGTTGGATAACAGGAGCAGAAATCCGTAGGGTAAAGGGCCGTGCAAGCGACCAATAGGCTCACTCGCACGGTTCTTATCACTAGTTGCTATGCAGAAAAGAAAAAAACCTGGGACCCTGCTGCAACGCTTAAAAGTCTGTGCCAGCAACCAACAAAGTCGCTGGTACGGACATTTAACTTAGCATAATAACTTATTATAACTCCGGACACAATACTGTCCTCTATTGGTAAGATACATTGAGTAGCTTAATAAGTTATTATGCTACTCAATGTAAAACCAACAGAGGGCAGCATTCTGTCCGAAGATATATTAGCCATATGTGGTAGTGTGTTCATTTTCATTTATTATTTAAATAAAATATATTCCCATGATCCGCTGGTCTCCCCGCTGCAACAGTTAAATGTCCGCACTCGTGGACATTAATTCTGTCGAACTCTTTTTTTTCTGATTATTTTGTTTTTTTTGTATTAAACCTTTACACGGAAGGATCATGGGAATATATTTTATTTGAATAAATGCAAATGAGCACACTAGCATATATGGCTAATATATCTTCGGACAGAATGCTGCCCTCTATTGGTATTACATTAAGTAGCATAATAAATAAGTGGAGTTCAAGCATATGGAACAATGCTACTTAATGTAAAACCAACAGAGGGCAGCATTCTGTCCGAAGATATATTAGCCATATGTGGCAGTGTGCTCATTTGCATTTATTCAAATATATTCCCATGATCCTTTCGTGTAATGGTTTAATACAAAAAAAAACCCAAAATAAATAGAAAAAAAGAGTTTGCAAGTTCGACAGAATTAATGTCCGCAAGTGCTAATATATGGCTAATATATCTTCGGACAGAATGCTGCCTTCTGTTGGTTTTACATTGAGTAGCATAATATTCTGCCCGAGAATATATTAGCTATATATGGTAATGTGCTCATTGGTCGCCAGCAGGAAGCCCCCTGCAGGCGACCAATAGAGTTGCTGATATGCACATTTTTTGACGAAGACGAGCATGAAGACGAAGAGCCCCCTGGTGCCCAAGTCTACTTATTACCATACCTGGGAACTTCTGGGCTCCGGCTACCCGGAGCCTTCCCTTGTGGAATGCGGACAGGACTGCCCACTGATGTAGGGGGCGTTCCCGCTGACGGCAGCGGAAAACACCCCCATTTAAAGGAAAAATGCGTGAGGAGCGGGGCGCGTCAAGACCCTGCTCCCACGACCCGGAGAACCGGAGGAGCAGCACTCACCCGGTAATCTCCGGGTCAAACCCAGAGAGTTCCCAGGTATGATTATTACTTTATTTTTTATCTTTAATCTCTGTCCTCTCTTTGACTCTTTGAAATAAACGAAAAAAGGAGCAGAGAACTCTCAATTTTAATTTGCATGTCGTTGCTCTCACACTACTTTCTCTCTAACACTCTCTCATACTCTCATTCTCTCAATGTCTCCCTACCTTCTCTGCTGACTGCTTCCATGATTTTGGGGCATAAGGCTAAATTAGGCTCAACCTTCAATATCAACCAATCGATTTATATAACAGGTCGCTTTTTTTTAAAAACTTTTTTGCTTGCTATGACCATAAGGATGTTAGCTAGAACCTGCATTTATGGTACAAAGTAGTAAATGTAGTACGATCACCACAGCAGACAATGTAATGTTTATTATGTCTTTTACCTCTTTGTGTTCTTTTATGTTTCAAGGAATCTCATTTTTTAAAAGCTTATGGATACAACTTTTTGATCAAGGCATTACAAATTGGTGATATATGATTGTTCCTGTGTTTGGCATACTATTTTTCACATTTTGTAGTCCTGGTTGTTCATGGAGAGGTGTCGTAACCCTCGGCGGGGTCCTTGCCGCTACAGAGACTGCACTCAGCTACAGAGACTGTACATTCCTTTGTTAAAGACATTTTTCGACTCCATGGGTTACCAGAAGACATTGTTTCTGACCGTGGATCCCAGTTCACTTCACATTTCTGGAAAGCTTTCTGCAAGCGGTTACGCATCCAACGTTCTCTGTCGACAGCCTTCCATCCTCAAAGTAATGGTCAGACGGAACGAACTAATCAGACACTAGAACAATATCTTCGTTGTTGTGCAACATGCCTACAAGACGACTGGAGTCATTATCTACCTTTGGCGGAATTCGCCTATAATAATCATTTTCACCGTTCTATTAAGATGTCGCCTTTCTTTGCTACCTACGGATTTCACCCATCGATGTTGTCTGGATCTCCACTTCCGAGCTCTGTCCCATCAGTCACCGACCATGTCAAGAATCTTACCAAAACCTACCTGCTCTTACGCAATACCTTAAGTACGGCCCAACTTCGTTACAAATCGTTTGCCGACCGTCATCGTAGTGTTGCTCCTTCCTATAGGCCTGGTGATAAAGTGTGGCTCTCTACTCATCATCTCAAGCTTACGCGCCCTACGAAAAAATTAGGGCCTAAATTTATCGGGCCTTTTTCTGTCATCCGTATCATTTCCTCATCTGCTCTGGAATTGAAATTACCGTATTGGCTCGAATATAGGCCGCACTTTTTTCCCCCACTTTCAGACTTTAAAGTGGGGGTGCGGCCTATATTCGGGGTCTAGTGCCGGCAGCGGCAGGCAGCGGGGTTAGGATACAGATCCCCGCAGCGGTGCAGGGGACCTGTATCCTACTCTCGGATGTCCTCAGACAGCCTCCCCTGCCAGCACTTTCCACGGGGGGGGTGCCGGCACGGGAGGTTGTCTAAGCGCATCGTCTGGACGGTCACCGGCTGCAGCGATGCGGGTAAACAGCCTCCGGGTTGTTTACCCGCATCGCCGCAGCCGGTGACCGTACACACGATGCGTTTTACCTCTGCCCCCAAGACTTACCGGAGCAGACTCCTGGGTGTCTTGCGGGGCGCCGGCGGGGGACATCTTCGCGTATTGCGTAGATGCCCCCCGCCGGCCCCGCAAGACACCCGGGAGTCTGCTCCGGTAAGTCGGGGGGGGGGAGAGGAGGACAGTGGTAGCATATTGGGGGGAGGAGGACAGTGGCAGCATATCTCGGGGGGGGGGGGGCAGTGGCAGCATATCTCGGGGGGGGCAGTGGCAGCATATCTCGGGGGGGGGCAGTGGCAGCATATCTCGGGGGGAGGAGGACAGTGGCAGTATATCTCGGGGGGAGGAGGACAGTGGCAGCATATCTCGGGGGGGGGGACAGAGTGGCAGAATGTTTTTTTTTTTTTTTTGGTGCTTTTTAAAGAAAAAAACTTTTTCTTTAAAAAAGCACCAAACTTTTAGGGTGCGGCCTATATACGGGGGCGGCCTATATCCGAGCCAATACGGTACTTGCTTCTATGACCGTTCATCCGGTATTCCATGTTTCTTTGGTCAAACCGTGGACAGCTAACCCCTACCCTGGTCGTTGTTCTACTCCTCCTCCTCCTATCCTTGTCAACAATGACACAGAGTACGAGGTCAAGGACATTTTGGATTCCCGTCTTTTTCGGAGACGTTTGCAATATCTCATCCGTTGGAAAGGTTATGGCCCTGAGGAGGACTCTTGGGAGTTTGCCTGCGAAGTTCATGCTCCTCGTCTTGTGTCCTCTTTTCATCGTCGCCATCCTAGTCGCCAAGGTCCTCCGGGAGTCTAGAGGCCTCTCCTTGGGGGGGGGGACTGTCAGAACCCTCGGCAGGGTCCTTGCTGGCAGTACTTACCCGCTCCGGGTAAACGGTCCCGCGCCGCGGCGGTCCCGTCCTCCTGTCAGGACCGCCAGCAGGGTCCTCGCCGGCATCAATTACCCGCTCCGGGTAAACAGTCCCCTGCCGTGGCTGTCCCGTCCTCCTCAGCCGGCCGCGTGGTGGTTTCTAAGCGCGCGCGCGCGCCCTCACACAACTTTATGTGTTCCCCGTCGCTGCCGGCGGGGAACACGCGCGAGTGACGTCACGTCTATGGGCGTGGCGATCACTGGCGGGAAGTTTAAAAACTGAGCACTTCAACTCATTCAGTGCTCAGTTATTGTGCCTTATACCTTATTCCTGTGATTCCTTGCTGCAATCTCGTGTACCAGACCCCGGCTATTCCTGACGTGCCTTCTCGTGTACCAGACCCCGGCTATTCCTGACGTGCCTTCTCGTGTACCAGACCCCGGCTATTCCTGACGTGCCTTCTCGTGTACCAGACCCCGGCTATTCCTGACGTGCCTTCTCGTGTACCAGACCCCGGCTATTCCTGACGTTCCTTCTCGTGTACCAGACCCCGGCTATTTCCTGAAATTCCTGTCTTCCGTGGTGTGCTCCGAGTTGCTACCTGCATACCGGGTTTCCACCTATATTCTCTCCATTCCGGGCAGCTCCCGCCTCACAAGAGGTTATTCAATCATCTTGAACATCATAAATTTAATTCATCGTATCTAGAGTGATTAGTGTCAACATCTGATATTTTACATGTATACAATGCTTTAGAAATTATTGGTTTTCTAATAATTTAATACGCTTTTTTTTTCATTTCTACATATTTAAAACATAATTGAAATGAAGACGGTTTCCAATTCAATTATTCAGAACAAAATTATAACTATGTTAAAACAACAGGGCTGGGTTCTGTTATGTCATATGGTTAGGAAAATCTTTACTTGCGTTTGATTCGTTCACATAGTTGCGTCCATAATCTTTTTGTCTGAAAACATTTTCTAGGTTTCTAGGATATTAACATATTCTAAAACATCCAATTATCAAAAGATGGTATAAAAGAAACTTTTCCCATATAGTATTGAATTATTTTGATAATACAAAATAATTTTTCATAGAGTAAACATCGAAATGGTAATATTTTTATTTTCACACAATTGTCTAATGAGTTTTGTATAACCCACGCTAACGCGCAGGCATACATGTGTACATAATATATTTGCATGAGCAGGTGTAAAATAAAAGCCTAATTATCCAAAACAAAATGTACAGAAAATCACTACATAAAATTGCAAAAAAGCCCTGAAAAATAAAATGGAAATAAAAACAATTCTTTTATCTTTTACATCCTCCTGGAAAATGGAAATATCAAATGCAGATGTGCTAGTAAAAGCATTGGCATAGTGGTGAGAATGATTTTAGAACTAGAAGAATGATATACGGAAATACCATTTCATTATACTGCCAGCCCATCTCCAAAACTCTTACCATTTCTGCGAGTGAATGAGTCTCGGTAATTAATTATTATAACATGTAGTGCTTTCATATTCAGCCAAGATAGCACTTGCCAATTTTTCTCATATGGGAATTTTGAATCAATGTAGTAAAAAAAAAAGAGAGAATGTGAAAACAGGTGGTCAGGGATTTTGGCAACTTTAGAGCATCTGGTCTTTAAAGTTTGACACTGTCTGATTATATAGTGCTTTTGTATATATAGGCTGGGATGGTAAAAAGGTACAGAGAGCAAGTTCGAGTCACTTATATAATATATCTCATTGGGTTATGCCATACTTGATAATAAAAGAACAAACTGTCCAACAGATGGAGCATTCCTGCCCAGCCATAACCATAAGATACTTTATATACTTGGTATGTGGAATATTTCATAGTAAAACATTTTATAGCATATGGCACATTATAAATGAAACATGGATATGTTCTAGCATTTGCCAAAATAGGATGCCCTCGAGTTTACAAATGTCCTCGTTATTTAACTTTTTTTATTATTATTATAAAAGAAACTACAACAGATTGTCCTGTTCTTTTCTTTTGTTAAATAGGGATAAGGTTTGTGTAATTGCTGCCACCCAGAAAGTCGGTAATGAGTGCAGAATACATCGCTACAACTATTATGACCACTTGGATGTAAACGTATACCCCTGTAATCTGCTCATAACTTGATTTCCCTTTTATAAGCAAGATTCAGCATTGCTTTCAAACTAAAATTTGAGTTTTCCCTTTGTGAAGGTTCCCCCTTAGAGTGGCAGAGACCCTTTCAGGATCTAGGATGGCCAAGGGGGCCCAGGGCTGCTTGCCCCCACCCCCAGTAACTAATAAATGTACTAGAACACACACGAACTCACACTCACCATAACAGGCACTCACTCAAACATGACACTACAAATGCTTAAAATGGCAAAAAAGCTCTATTCATTAGGGTAGGAAAGAAGAAGAAGAAGAAGAAGAAGAAGAAGAAGAAGAAGAAGAAGAAGAAGAAGAAGAAGAAGAAGAATAATGGACAACATAATGTGTAATGATCAAAAACAATAATCAAAAGGCAAAACAATCAAAGTCGGACTTTCAAAATGATCACACCTAGAATGGATGTATGATGTAAGTATGAATCCCTGTAAGCTAAATGAAGGTGTAATGAGAACTGCCTGTCTATGTATGAGGAAAGACATTTAGTATATATCACAGCTGTAATAAACAGTCTTCAACATGAGGCAGACCTGCTGGAAAATATACCAATATAGTTTAATAAATGTTTAATATGCTTTCCTAGAGTCTCGCACTCATACATCTTGGGAAATAAGAATTGCTTTTTCCTGTAATTTTTCTTCCCTGGACATGCATTAGCAGCCCTGGCTTGTGCGTGCCCTATTCATTTATAGCTGAAAAACAATAACACAGAAGGAAGGAGAATGCGGAATTTCTTTTTATTTAAAAAAAAAAATCTCACGCAGTAGTAATGTTCATTTATTTGATTAACCCAATTTCAACAATATCTATAACTAATACTTAGCACTTTCCTCCTTAGGCTTATACAGGCTCACCTACTCATTTTTCACCTGGTGCCCTTTTAACCCCCCCCCCCCGCTCTTCAATTTGCTGTAATATAGAACATATAGGACATAATCTCATATTAGATGCCTTCCTTCGTTTCTTTCTCACACTGCCCAGCCCACATACGTCTATGAAGTAATGTATGAAAGAGAATGTGTTTAAAACCACATTATCATTATATAAGCCAATTGGTTGGTTTTGCTGAAAGGAGCCCTATTTTTTAATAAAAACATTTATAACAGAACTTTTTAAATATATCTGCAGAGACTTATCTTCTACATGTTGTCTATCATTCAATTATTGAGTTCTGTGTTAAAACTCTCAAGAAGCAAAATCATGACCTTACACTAAGCTTTTTTGTAAAGAGGAGACAGACCCAATAGCTGGTAGGAATATCACCATGTTCTCATACTCGCAGGATCTTCAAGGTGTCATTAAGAGTCTTGATAAATGGGATCTTTGGCAGAAATGTTGAACTTCCAACGCAGGACAGCACACGCTCCTGGCAGCTGCACCGAAAGCCACAGGTGACATTGCTAGGTTAAAATGAAGCTGTGCACGTAGCCATGCAGTCTGCATTAACATACATTTGTGAGAAAAATGGGTCATTGCGAAGAGCACAGTGAATTCAAGCGTGGTATCGGGCAGGGTCACTGAGTGGTGAGGCTCAAGGTGCGTGAAAGTCACCAACGCTCTGCTGATTCCATAGCTGAGGAGTTCCAAATTTCCACGAACATTAATATCAGCACATAAACTGTGTGGTGAGAGCTTCATGGAATAGGTTTCCATGGCTGAGCAGCTGCATGGAAGCCTCACATCACCAAGTACAATGCCAAGCATCAGATCGATTGGTGTAAAGTGTGCTGCAACTGGACTCTGGAGCAGTAGAAATGTGCTCTGTGGAGTGACGAATTACACCTCTCTGTTTGGCAGTCCGAGGGCCGAGTTTGGGTTTGGCAGATGCCAGGAGAACGTTACATGTCTGACTGCATTGTGTCAACTGTGAAGTTTGGTGAAGGAGGGATAATGGTGTGGGGCTGTCTTTCAGGGGTTGGGCCCCTTACTTCCAGTAAAGGGAACTCTTAATACGTCAGAATACCAAGCCATTTTGGACAATGCTATCCTTCCAACTTTGTGGGAACAGTTTGGGAAATTCCCATTTCTATTCCAGCACAAAGCAAGGACCATAAAGACATGGCTGGATGAGTTTGGTGTGGAAGAACCTGACTGGCCTGCACAGAGCCCTGACATCAATCCCACTGAACACATTTCTGATAAACTGGGACTGAGATTGCAAGCCAACCCTTCTTGTCCAACATCAGTGTCTGAGCTCTACTGGATGAATGGGCAAAAATCCCCACAGAAACTCTCCAAAATCTTGTGAAAGCCTTCCCAGAAGAGTGGAAGCTGTTATAGCTGCATAGGAGGAACCAACTACATATCAATATCTATGCTGCCAATTTCTTACTTACAGGTTTTGTGGTTAGTATAGCTTTTAACTTAAACACAGGTACTCTCAAAAGGTTTTACTTTATATTGCAGTACTCATATATAATGCAGTACACTACTGAATTAGAACAGCTATCCTAAGCTACAATAAGTAAAACCTACTTCTGTCCATATTTATGTAATAAATGGTTGTAATAAAAAATAATTTGTAAGGGAGAATGGAGTTTCTCCAGAGAAAGCCACCGCTTTCCCAGGAATTGACCGAGGAGCCAGTCCTTTGGAGCCCAGATCAGTACATATTAATTAGGTCACAGAGCATAGATGCTGGTAGCCAGGTATGAATTTGAAGGAACTCATCTTCTCCAAGGCAAGGACCTGGGGATAAGGAAAGAGCCAAATGTTGAATCCCCCATACAATCCAGAAAAGGACAAATTAAAGGGGTTTCTCAGCTTTTAAATGCATTAACGTACAAATGGTGACTGGAGAATCAATAATGATTGATATTGATCAATATAATTAAAATTAATAATGAGCAGTTTTAAAGTACCTTATCACACACCTAAAATGAAAAATATACGTAGTCATATTAGCCCAAGAGAAATGTGATACTTTTCTTGAACCAATGTAGTAAAATATTACATAAAATGTACACAGCTTCTAAGATATCAAAGGTCTCTTATTTAAATGGAATGCCAGGCTTTAGTGCAGTCCCTAGAAGCAAGTTACATTTACTATTATCAGTGACACATCCTATAATAGTACAGAAAATATGAAGTTTATTGTCATTTATTTGCAAAAAATCCTGCAGAAAGCTTAAAAGGATCGAATAATCTCCCCAATAGGCTCAAACTTCCTACCTCTCTGCAGGGTAATAAGGCAGCTACCAGGGACAGTGCCTTAAAAATGGGAAGCGCTGCTAAGACCAAGTCTGTTGAGAGGTATGCTTATGCAGTAAGTGCTCCCATTGATTGCAATGGGAGTGCTTTCTTTTCAGTGATTGCTTTCTTCAAGACTGACAATAAAATCCAACCACAAACTCTGTTAGAAAGGACGCTGCTCCACACATGCATACATGGGAAGTGAAATGGGTTTATTAAATGGAAGAAAAGGGCCAGCTGGGGCAGACAGCTCGTATAGTATGTACATTAAGTAAGTACATCTGCACCAATAGGAGGGGGGATGCTGGCGGTTGAACTGCAGCTTCCGCTGCAATACAGATGAGGATAGGATTCATGGTATGTGGTTTATTTTTTTACCGGTAATAAGCACCATTAGGATCAATTTCATTGAAAGTAAGGATGTATTGTTGAGGAATTTGTGGTTCTCTGGTTAAAAAAAAATTCCATATGATTAAAATGAAGAGAAACAGTGTTTCACACTCTATTGACCCAACGTCTTAAACTATAAATATTAAGACATACTTTATTATAGTTTTACTATTATGTTTTATCAATTCCCAATAAGGCTGATGGACAGAATTAATCTGTGCAATACATTTCTTAATGTTAAATTACTTAAGTGAAGCTCACAAAGTGATATAGCAGATAATCCATGTCCCTGATGAATGTTTGTGTAATCAATTGCTGTCCAGATGAGTCTCTTTCCCATCACACTTTTGGCAATAAGAACAAATCGTATTAAATGATCATGGCTTGTATGCTTTGCAAAGGTCAGACAGTAGATTGATTAAATAGGGGAAATAAATTGAGTTTTTTTCATCTCTACAACCTTATTTACAAAATCCTGATAAAAGAAAGTAAACGGACAAAAAAGTTTAAAAGTGCTTTTCCAGTTGGTCAAATCGTTAACTGTAGTAAAGTTTTTAGCAAATTAACCTTAGCAGATTTGTCCTATTTATTTCCTCTGAAGGTTTCATCACATAACAACATGATCACAGAAACTTTTAAGAAGTTCTTTTACGAAGTTTTATTAGTTTGTATTTTTTAAATTCCAAAATAAGAACCTGGCTTTAACATAGCATAGGAATTATGTTTCTAATGCTTCATTTAACTAAAACATTTAAGCAAAGTAGGTGGAATAGCACATTAAATGTATAAATTAACTACTATTATAATTACATATATAATAATTGGCATGTTAATTGGAGTGAATACACAAATAAGTGTCCAGTATTCACCCACATAAAACCATTACTATCATCAACAGTACTATAATTGACATCAAACGATAAGGATCTTAATGGTAGTAAAACCAGTGAACTGTTTGAAACCAGAATATTTCTGTTCACCAATGGCTTGTAAACAGGGCTGGACTGGGAACAGCAAGGAGTCCCTGGTACTTAAGTGATGTAAGCGTGGCCAACGGCTGGATATGAGAGGCTGCATGCTATATTTTTTATGATCACGCAGAATGTGGCTGGGCATATCCAAAAAATCAGAAAAACATAAATCTTGAAGAACACACAAAACACCAACCATATGTAGAAGTAATCAGGGATATAACTTCCTAATCCAAATAATGGTCCACTAGAGTATATTAATAAAAAAAAAACACATATCATATCTCATATGATATGGAAAGAGTGGTTGATAACAAGTCCAGTATATAAATAGTATCCAAATTAAAAACAGCAGTGAGTAAAAATATAGAAATTTAACTGGTAAAGAGCAACTTCAAGAGACCAATGTAGTTGTTACTTAGCTTAGAAATAAGATGGGGCTGGTCCCTCAAGAGGAACAGCACCTATAGTGGATGAGTTGATGCAAAAGATTGATGTCACATTCTGTCTGCACACCAAGTTGTATTAATACAACTTCAATAGAGGGAGAGAGTCACTCCTGGATGAGAAGGTATCTTATGTGTCCTTCGATGTGATAGCAGGACCCTTTCACATTATCTTTACATATGCAGTGTATAGAAAAGCAGTGACAGTGTAAACATTATATATAAAATGTGAAAAAGTATGTTTAAGACAGAAGAAATCAGAAATATTGGACTAAATACAAGAGCAGGAAGCAGATGAACCGGCAGACCTGTGAAGGCACCAGCCGGTCAATGGTGTAGTAATAATGTGAGCTTAACTAAATATAAAGCATGATTCATACAGAAAAAGGGGATATATAATACAAAGCACTTCATAATATGGCAGTGATATATTCTTTAGTGTGGAAGTGGGTATAATACAAGATTTCAAGTACTACATAAATAATATGGTCTAAATCAGTGATGTTGGATTTTAAAAGGCCTTCAGTCTAAGTAAGAGTCATGGTATACAGCAGCAACAGAAAATTAGAACCTTAATAAATGTGAAGTTCAAATTCTTTATTTGGGCCAGAGGGCAACATGGTTTTTAATTTCCAGATAAATCCGATAGATTTCTTTCTGACCTAACGCTTTAATAAAATACCACCGACCTCCAGTTTTTAGGGACCTGGCAAACTGGTAGAAAGGAGAGAAGATAAAGGTCCTTGTTATGTTTAGATTTTAGATCCTCAAATTACCTATATGTTCACCTATACAGGTTTCCACACACCCTGTGGTTCTACTTACATACTTCAGTCCTCATGGGCACTAGGAGGTAAATGATGTTACTACTAGAGCAAGTCAAACGATCCCTTATTTTATAATGCCGGACTGTGATATTTGATTTAAAACTTAGTCTTTTTGTGTATGTGAATAGTTTCTTCATAGGGATATAATAGAATTGTTTTTTAGATATCATTTTGTGACTCTATACATTTAAGTGTCCGTCTGTGAGCTTTGATTTACTATATTATACTATTTATTTTTTTTGTCTTTTAAGGTCACATCCCAAATGTGTTGATTTTGGATCTGAAATGGCCTGTTCCTTATCCATAATTCACAAACCACTTCAAGACTTGAGTTTGAATTATGAGCGACCAACCTGAGTGAGAGTCTTGTGTAATATGGGCTAACCCACCATACAGGCAGCTTAGGCTGTTGTCTATGTCCATGTCAGCAAGCAAGATCATTTCCCTGTCACTACATAGACGTGTACCAGATCTTACACAGTGACACCAGCTACAACTGTTTTGACATATAACTGAAAACACAATTGATCCGTACAAAGTGTAGCAATAATAACAGACATCTAACAAACTACTTCATGCATTGCATCAGTCAGAAGACTGGCGATGCCAGGAAACGTTCATATCAGTATGATACGAGAATGTATAATCCGTAAAAGAAAAAACACAGACAAGACAGACTTTATTTAGATGACATAAACCAAACATATGTCTCATTTGGAGATGATGCTAACAATTTGATGTTTAATGGATGTAAATATATGTTAATACCACTTGGGAAAACGTTTGAATCCATTACAGAATAATTAGCTTTGGTAAATGTTTGGATGTCTCATAATAAGGCTGCAAATTCTATGATAGAATTGTTTCTACATACAAGGGTCGAACAGTAGGTATAAAGGGGGGTAGAAGTAGATGGATCTTTTTGGAAAAGGGATGGGTAAGTGTCCCATACAGCCTCAAAGACATATATTACATATTAAAGTACTTTGTAAAAAAAAATACTAACCTTATGGGAAGCTGTGGCTCAATTTTTGTACCTTTTTGACAGCCAATAAATGGCAGGAATGTGTTCCCATGGAAATGAATGATATGGCTTTCTGCGCAAGGGGGTTCTCATTAGACCCACACCCAACTCACAAGCCACTACTGGAGATGGCTGGTGGTGGGTATACCATGTTGGCGCAGAGGCAGTACTCTTGTAGCTCTTTGCTAGCCACCATCATGAGCCAGGTGCCTTACAAGATAGAAAGAGCTTTTCTGAAACAACACAAGCTCTTTCAAGCCACCATCTTGAGTAAGATGCAGGACTTTCTTTATGTTTTTTTTCTGTAAGCCAAACTGTTATGTTATGCACTACTTGTTATGTCCTGTTTACCTATTGAACAGCGCTGTGGCATATAATGGTGCTACATAAACCAATAAATAATAATATGGCTATTTCAATCATATTCTTTGAATTGATATTCTCACCTCTCAATGGTTTATTGAAGGGACAGTTTATTCTCTAAAGTACACATTCTAAAGTAGGCATTCTTCAATAGCGGGGGGGGGGGGATAAAGGATTTACCTTAGGTAGAAGCTGCTGCCCTGCATCTGCACATGCCCTCCCCTTCTGTTGGAAACATATCACATGCAGGAACACATCTCCTGCGTGCCATATAACTTAGGGATGGGGAAAAGGCCAAAAGTATATGGGAGGTTCTTTAGAATGTCCCCATGCAATTGCAAGGGGGATACCATTTGAAATACATATGATGGCTGGAGTGCCTCTTTAATAAGGTAAATGCCTATGTTTTCTATGTTAAGTAATATGGTATACTGTAAGTCTATTCCAACAGAATAACACATCCACCTATACTCTTATATGAGTATTTATGAATATAATTAAATAGCTATTGCATGTTAACATCACTTTTTATTGATATTACTATAATATATCGTCATAATGAATAGAAATGAATATACAAGCATGCTGGCTACAGAGAGAAAAATATTATTATACAATGTTACTCAAATAGAACCCTAATGTGAACTCCATGATTAATATATGCCACAAATTAAGATAAATGGTGATATGAGCAATACCGCTGAACTCTTTTGTATTCTTAGCAACATGTTACCTGTTACTGATCAGTTTTATTTTCTGCATATATATGCTTATTACAGAGCCTGCTACAGCTGTTTAAATATATATTTTTATGGACTCCACAATATTTTGTTATGTTATATAAAAGCGTAGCAGAATAGTTCAACAGTTCTCCAGCTTTAACATGCACAAAATAGAAAACAATCAATCCTTGAATGAAACATGCTATCTTCAGAAATATCTACTGTCATTCATGACCACCCACATTATAGGTTCTTTAGTTGTTTGTGAGGCGCACATAAATGTGCACCAATACTAGCGAACATGTAAATACACACAAAACCCCCCTACAAAATACAATATGTTATTGACAAGGCCAGACTGGGGATAACGAGGTTATTAAAGTCAGTATGGCCGACAGCTGGATATGGCAGGCCACGTGTTACGTTTTTACATTCACAATGCCTGTCACTAGGCATCTCCAGATGATGGCCACATACTACAGCACCTGATCTGCTGCTGAAGTGGCAGATCCGATGTGTATGAAGTAATGTTGGGCAGCGGCTCACCCAACATTTACCCAATGAGCGAGATCCCAGTCTGGGCCTTGTTACTAATATTACGTTAAGCTGGATTTGTCTCCTGATGTAGGGCAGACAAACATTGCTCTCCATAACCTTAGAGATATATCAAATTTGACTTCTCAAGAAGAAAGACGTTGAAGTTTACCAACCCATACAAAGCCTTTATATGTACCATGTTTAATAAACACCTCTGTGCACCTATGTATGCATGGAAGTATGGCCTTCATTTAACGTTCATTTGTAAGCAATGGGAGGTCGGGTTGGCAGTATGAAAGCCCTGGCCAATGTTCTACCACAAACATGTTTGCTGCTATCTGATGTGAACCATATTGAGTACTGCACAAAGATTTAACACCACGTGTTTTGCATAAGACAATGCTGCAATTCCTACGTTGGCAGCACCTTGAAAAATTCAATTAAAGTAACATCACTAGGTAACAGAGGCATTCACTGGAACCATCAAATACAGCCTTTTCTACTGTCTGTTTTAGACCACGAGGACCCTAAAGAACAAAGGAATGCGTGTTAGAATACATTGCAAGAGAAAATGTATTCCTTTAGATGTTTTGGGACATACTTTTTATTTTTTTTGAAATGTCTTGAATGTCTGAACCTTTTGAGACATTCCTCAATGTCCTCCTTTTGTGTACTGTTGACACCATTCCAGTTTTGATCATAGACATCTTATCTCTGAGATGCATTCCTTGCTTGTCAGTTGCTCCTTCACTGGTGGGACTGGGACATATGGAATTAGTTATGAAAGGTTCCGATTTCTACACGGCATTTGGATTGATGCCCAGATATATCACTATGTCCCATTTCAATGCAAGTGCTATGTCAAGATAATTCATTTCTACTGGATCTAATTAAGGAAATTATATTAAAACCTAACTCTGAAATACCTAAGAAATTGGCATTATAAACACGTTCATTTCATTTTTCTTTCTAACAGAGCAACCTGGGTATTTTAATTCTTCAAAGTGTAATGATAAAAACCTATGAAATTAACCCTGTGAGGTACAATAAAGGGTATTTTCTAGTGTGTATGGGATACACAAGAGACTGATCAAGGTTACATTTTCATAGCACAAGTGTCCTTTCTATTCTGACTGCGGGAAATGTATCACAGCCACAGATGATCTGCAATGGCACATGGCATTAACACAGTTATGTGTCATGTTTTACATCTGCTAAGCTGCCTGATGGCTGTCATCACCATGTGGTGCTTTGAGTTGCCGCAGTGTTACAGTAGTTCCAATGTGACAATCATACCCATCTCCATCTGTACAATATTGGCCAGATACTTGGCTGATGCTAGAAAAATTATAGGTTTTATTCATTGATGTTTGTAGGTGATTTGCAGTGAACTTAAACATTTTACCGTACTGCCTACACTATGCCTTGTGAAAAGCCAACCCTTCTTGATCAAGTCAGGCTGGAGTAGCCTGGTACAGTAACCTAGTAGTGGTGGGTTCAACAATACATGACCATATAGTGTGTCAAAATCCCCACTATTTATGCTTCAGAAGAGTGCATTTATATAGTATTTGCGGGTTGTGCCCTTGATTTGTTGAATATGATCATATTGGTCATTTCAGCAACACCCCAAAATATAAATGCTTTTTAGGATATGCTTCTCCTTTTTTCATTTTTTGTGTATATTAAGATGTTTTGACCATACATCAAAGTTAGGCACCCCTCCTACATCACAAGTACCCCAGGCTAGCCACCACTGGGTTAGCCCCAACCGCTTTACAGTATGTTTGTATGGGGGTAGGACCGAAAAAATGAGCATTGGAAGGGAGTGAGGCATATCTAAACACTGCTCCCTTGATCTGGACATTTTGGGGCATGACATGAAGACCCAATGTAGCAGTGCTTCACCCATAGACTCTGGACAACACCAGGACAGTTCCCATGGATCGTCAATAATAGTGCCCAGAAAGGGTTTTTTTACATCGCAGGAGAGTCTCGGTGGTTTTGCAATCCCACTGATTCGGTTCCATGGTAAGCAATATAGCCATGTTAGGATTAGATTTGCCAAAATTGGGAAACTTTGACATAGTGGTGGCATAAGCCATATATGGCCATATAGTATGACAGACTGCCCAATATTTATGTCTCACCTGGGTGAGAAATAGCAGTTGCTTGGTGCGGGCTGATTCTTTGCTTTGTTATATGTACATATTGATCAGTTCAACAGTACCCCAAAACTACTAAGTTCAGGAATTTTCCCTTTCATATTAAAATACGTAGTCCTTTTAGGCGCATGAAAAAATTTTAATGATTAGTGGTTGCTGGTTTTACTAAATCTATTTATCATTTTTTATGGATATGTTAAATAATGATCCCTTCAGCGAGATAACCCTGTAATTTTGTGAACATGATCTTCATTCGTGTTCTATAAATTTTGTACACGGCAGACAGTCATAAGCCATTTGGGGTAAGTTCAGGTGCATCCACGGTATGATAAATACATGATTATAGGGACATATTGCCTGAGCGCCAATAATTTATTATTAGTGCAATCATTAACAGCTCTCAGAGATGCAATTAATCAGTATTAATTGGGGAACAGATGATTTTTGTAAGGAGTTCAAGTCATTAACCATATTTCGGTACTATCATGAATACCTGAAAAGTCTTAATGAAGTGATTATTATTCTCTCTTTTCACAATGTTTATATTCAAATTGCACAAACGAGGTGCTTATATACACATATCAAGATAAATAAGTACAAGATATTGCCATTCATTAACGTGGAATATTCTTGTGTTAATTTGATAGGTGCATGCATTTGCATATAATGTCATTAGATCTTCTCATTTCTTAGTTTTCCTATGTCTAAGTTTTATGGCTGGCAAAATAATACTAAAGTGTCAAGATTAGATTTTCTTACTGCAAATAGAAAGGCAGTATAACCTTTTTCTAATTAATTGTTATGGAAAGTCCATGGAAGGCTTGAAAAACATTTTTTTGTGGTAATGACAAATATTGTATTACTATATTTATTAATAGTTCTTGTCTGTGCGTTGTATTGTGGAAAGAAAATTCACAGGACTGTGTTCATTTTCTTGTATAACTGTTTGTATGGAAGCTCACAACACTGTCTGTATTCATCCTTTCTTTGGGGCTTTAGCTGGGTTGTTGCTCTCCAAGTAAAGTGGCCTTCACGCAGAGCAGAAGGACATCTACACACTTCTGGAACATGCGTCTGTCAAAGCCTTCAGGTCTTCCTTCCCCATGTTCTAAAGGAGGCTTTTGAACATCCCCTGGGTAGTTTTGTTACTCCTAGTTACATTAAATAAAATCTCTAAATTTCCCATTCTGCTTTAAAGGAAAATTAGTTAGATGATATGGTTTTTTTGAGTGGTAACATCTCTTGGGGAAACATAAGTTTAATCGCAATTATTACAACAAATAGTATATTCCAGGCTCTGACTTGAAATCTTGCAAATTGGGCAAGTGCACGCTGGGCAGCCTACCCTTTTTTCTTCCACATACACAGCGGTTTCGGTACTGTCCAAGTGTAAGAGCATAGCGTCCAGCCCCGTTTCTCCAGCTGGCTTGACTTTGTCTGCTAAGACCAGAGGCTCCAGTTCTTGGACCTTTGTCTTAAAAATAACCATTACAACATGTTGTGTGTTGTTAAACCTTTTTCCTCCTCTTTAACAGAATAACTATTTTTTTCTGCTGAAATAATGGAAAACAAATAGAATTGCCAACAAAAAGCAGAGATGCATTGCAAGTGATAACATCATATTCCATATCACCTGCATTAAAACCAACCTTATTGTGTGATATACTCACAAGTAAGAGCCTTAGCATATTTATTGCACATATGTGTTTTGTGATTTATTCTATATACAGCATTTTTTTCTAAAAGCTTTCCATTATGCAGTAAATCCCATGGCAATGACATCATTGCTTTCATGGAATTTGTGCCAGTGTAATTCTCTGTTGTTCACCATCTATATTATGTTCCTGATGATAGGCAAGGCACTTGTCCCTTGAGAACATCCATTATCATGTTAGTATAAGAAATATGTCCTAAGCATGTTGGATTTTGTCTATTTCTTTAATATTTAACACAAAACTATATATATATATATATATATATATATATATATACCGTATTGGCTCGGATATAGGCCGCTGTCCTCCCTCCCCGAGATATGCTACCACTGTCCTCCCTCCCCGAGATACGCTGCCGCTGTCCTCCCTCCCCGCGATACGCTGCCGCTGTCCTCCCTCCCCGCGATACGCTGCCGCTGTCCTCCCTCCCCGCGATACGCTGCCGCTGTCCTCCCTCCCCGCGATACGCTGCCGCTGTCCTCCCTCCCCGCGATACGCTGCCGCTGTCCTCCCTCCCCGCGATACGCTGCCGCTGTCCTCCTCTGCCCCCCCCTCCTCGACTTACCGGAGCAGACTCCCGGGTGTCTTGCGGGGCCGGCGAGGGACATCTACGCAATACGCGTATGCAACTTCCGGTACCGGAAGTTGCATGCGCGTATTGCGTAGATGTCTCCCGCCGGCCCCGCAAGACACCCGGGAGTCTGCTCCGGTAAGTCGGGGGTGGGCAGAGGTAAAACGCTTAGATAACCTCCCGTGCCGGCACCCCCCCCCCGTGGGAAGTGCTGGCAGGGGAGGCTGTCTGAGCGTATCGGGGAGAAGGATGCAGGTCCCCTGCACCGCTGCGGGGGATCTGTATCTTAACCCCGCTGCCTGCCCGGCGCCCGGGACTGCATGTCCCGGGCGTCGGGTGCTAGACCCCGAATATAGGCCGCACCCCCACTTTAAAAACTTAAAGTGGGGGAAAAAAGTGCGGCCTATATTCGAGCCAATACGGTATATACACACACTTATATATATCTATATATATATATATACTTATATATATATATATACTTATATATATATATATATACATACTTATATATATATACTTATATATATATATACTTATATATATATATATATATATATATATATATATATATATTTATATATATATATACACACATATTGCTGATGTCAACATAAAAACACATATGTTATTGAAATAAGAATCAATGATTTTCATCATCTGTCTATTCCTGCTACATTGTATGGTAAAGACAACATAAAACCATCAAGAGGGATATACTGATTAGTGTTTATTTTAGTGACAGGTTAGTAGTAAAAGAATTTCACAAAAAAACTTGACTTTACCTGAAGAAAAGTTTATGAAAAGTTTTATAACTTTATATTTATGTTGGCCCAGTGAAACGAATATTCTTCAACTGAAGTTTTCTCTTGGGCTAATATAGCATTATCCGTTTTTTTTTAACAAATGTTCTTCAAAACATGAAAATAAATCCTGCAGCAAATATAAATTATGGAACAATCACCATGGAAACCCATAGAATGTGCCTTTTGATCGCACCTCAATTAATACTTTGCATTAGAAATTCTTACCATATATTAAAAAACAAGAATAATACTGTTTACTGATGGTAAACACAAGCCCTTACACCAGGGCTCGAAAAACCCCGAGCACCAGGTTGCCATGGCGACTAGAAACCACATCCTGAGGGCTGTCATCGTGAATCCAGCACCCAATGCTTTCCTGTGGGGGTGCGGTGTATCGGGTGCCGTGAGACTTCCAGCAGCTTGATTGGTCTCCACGAGATGAGGGGGGTGGAGTAGTGTGTGTATGTAAATGTGTAGTGCTGGAGTCAGTGTATATATGTGTATACTGTAGTGTCAGAGTCGGTGTGTATGTGTGTATATTTATAGTCCTGGAGTCAGTCTGTGAATGTATGTATACTGTAGTATCAGTGTGTATGTGTGTAAATGTATAGTGCTAGAGTCTGTAATGTCTACTTTATTGTCGTGCAGAATTCACTGTGTATATGTCCATAGAGTTTGAGTGTGTAATTTTATATATGTGTAGTGTTAGCCAGCGTGTGTGCATATGTATAGGAGTATGGTGCTAGCCTGCATGGTGTTGTTAATATTACAGTATGGGTTTTGCCATATGTCAGCATATAGTGTGTATTAGTTTATGGTGTTAGCATGTGTGTACATGAGTGTAGAATGCTAGCGTGTGCATGATCATTAGATGTTAGCGTGTGTCTGTTACTGTATGGTGTTAGTGTGTAAATGTATGTTAGTATATGGCAAGGCTCAACAAACCCAGGTGCCAGAAAAAAAAACAATTGGGGAACAAAACAAAATCTGGCTCCTAACTTTTTTGGCTGGCAACTAGATCCACATTTAATTTGTTGACCCCTGTCCTACATAAGATTGATACAAAAATGGCAATAAGCTAAAAATGAAAGAATGCAATATCTAATATTAAAAGAAGACCCCAGCTATATTTTCATGTAAAATGCATATAAGAGTCACTTTTGAACGGACTTATTTTACTGCATGTAAACTAACGTAGACATTCTTAAGTGACTAGAATTTTTCATTTCATTTCTGTTATTACTGAAAGAATTGGACATAAATTCATACACATCTAGCATCAGAACTCATAATCCAGCCAATGGAATCTGAGCTCCATTAGAAATCATCGGGAATAGCAGCAGCCAATGTTTTGCTTGTATACATGTTCTTGATTAGTACTTCTGTGACCTTCTGTGAGTACTACTTGAACTTGACCTTTTTTGAATGCTTCCCGGTTTCAGTAGAGACAGTTAGAGTAGAACTTAAAAGAAAGTCTCATTTTTCTACTTCCAATAACTAAACAAAACATGTTCCAGATTGTGTGCAGTAAAATGCACTACAGTCCATGCTAAATTGGTTCCAAGATGTAGTAAATAAATGTAATTTGGTAAAATAGGCTGTTCTTTAAAATTGAATAGTTTCTATTGCAAAAAACAAAAATAAAATAGAGCAAACACTTTTCTATCCTCATATATCTAAACACTCCAGATTAAACAACTCAGAATAGAACACAATGGAAGGTGCGTAAGGTTATAAGATGACACATTGGAAAACACAATAAGAGATAGTATTTGCATATAATGTTCCTATAACAAGGAGCACAGGGAATGTATTCTCAACAGAAGTCTCTCGTTACATTTCAAGTTCACCGCCGAATGAAATAATTCAACAGAAATGTAAACTTGGACTCAAGGTGAATATTTAACAACTTTTGTCAGAATAAATCTGGTGACTGCAATATTCACAATGTCTTCCCAGCATTAGAAAATTACAGACCACATAGATCAATCAATGAACATTAACACAATGCAGTGGCACATGTGAGAGAATGAATTTTCACAACCTCTTTATTATATACACATATACTCGGTGCTAAAGATGGATTGTATTTTTAGTTTGTGCCATACATCTATTAATCATCATGCTCCTGAGCTGTAAAGATTGATGTATTTCTGCCAAACTAACAATATTCAAAGTGACTGGTGAAATGTAAAGTAAAAGGGATGCTCTATATGAGATTAAAAAATTGGCCACTTACCCTAGATGTTCCTAGATGTTTTCATATTGTATTACTACCATAAGACATTTTTTTTAATTTGTGTTATTTAGATAAAGAACAGCCCCAGAGGGAAAGCACTGAGGCAACATGACTGAGGTAATGCCAGGCAGATTCCTCCCGTATCTGGCTATATTATGCAAATAGGGCATTAAGAGGTCTTGTGATGGTTGGTGGGTGCCCCTTTGGAGGGGGCAGGACACAGAGGGCCAGAAGGGTATATTAGGGACCCTCTGAGGGAGCGGTCCCCTGTTATTGTTTGCTGTATGGGACAATGTCCCTCCCTCCCCATTATCTAGTGCTGTTTCTATGTTTAATGCAGTTGGTTACTGGCGTGATGCAAGGGTTAACCACCCATAGAGGTGGTTGGACTTGAGTGCAGGAAACTTCTGGTCCTGGCTGGTGCCCTCATGATTTTGTGTGGTGGATATGGGTTGCAATGGATGGGACGTCGGTAGCAGACAGGGATATAATGGGTATGCCTATGCCAGCCAGTGGTGTTACAGTTAAATTGATTATCAGTGGTATGATTTGTAAATACATGGGTTGGCTTGGTTCCAGCTCATGTAACGGTTGGTTATATGTTAATATGTTTATGTAAATTTGCATATATTTTCACAACAAAATTAACTGTTTGATGATAAGTTGAGTGTCATGGCGTAGAGCTGTCAGTGAAAGCACCATGGAAAATGTTATCCATAGCTGACTTATAAATGTTTAAACTTTGATTTATTGTGTGGTCTCTTATTTGGGTGGGGAAATGTTGCATAATAACAGACCTTCTTGCTGATGCCCTATACCCACAAACATCTGATGTGTGATAAGTACAAATGAATCTTGTGGGGAAAAGACGGGGACATCATTGAACAGCAACCCTGTCCAGAATGAACCTGTAGCTACAGCAGCTCCATTGTCTGTTTCTCAATTAACACACTTTTGTATTACTCTAGTGAATGAAGCGTATATTATAACAACTCTCTAAATAATAGCTAAATAATGATATTGAATGATAAGGCAACCAACAACATATATGGCCTATATGTGACCATGATATGCTTGAATTCTGCCCAACCAACTACTAAGTAGACATGTATAGATGGTCTGGAAATAAAACCAATGGCGCAGCACTCAATATTAAAGGGCATTCAATAAAGTCAATGAGGTCTTGTGAGACGCTACACATTTTGGAACGTTAACAGCCTGTTATAACAAAATATAGCCTCACAGTCAGGACTTCCTCAATTTTCTTACCGTGAACCAATTTCCTACAGAGATATCAGCTATTATATTAGTGAACAATTTTTAAATTGTATCATCTTCCGAAACATGTTTGTCCAATAGATGGTACTAAGGTCGAAAGAGTACAAAAGTAAAAAATAAGGTAAGTAATGGAATGTGGATTGGACTACCCAATACTTATAAAAAGTATCAGGCTACCCAATTTTTTTCCAGCAGGTGTTCAACAAAGATAAGGTGAATGGAATCTTATTGATGTTAGATTTAACCTATATCGTTTTTGATGTTTTCTTTAACACGGTACATGTTGAACTTTTAAAAGTGATGAAAAAGATATTCTTGCAATCTTTTTTTTTTCTAAAACCTCATATTTGGCTGTTCTGTTCAACATGCATTTCCACACAAATAACACAGGTATATGGTCTGTATTAAAAGTTTTCTAAATCATCAACTTAACAAATGATTTGCACAAGATGTGTGTGGATTTAATATATGTATTTTTACCATAAAGAAAAATATGGTTAACTGATTATTTTCAACTCTGTTGGGGGAGATGTACATGTTTCACGATCATACAATGGTTCTCTGCACTATTTTGCCTTGTGAGTAAAACAACTGACAGATAATCTGTTCTGAACAAGAAGAAACATTAATTTGTTTGAAAGTGGCATTTGCAGGTGGCCTCCTGCCTAGGCCCTTGAATAACCACCAGGGGTGTATTCTACTCTAGGCAAATTACAGTATCAATAGCATGTCAGTTCCTGGGGATGGCATTCCCTCTGCCTCAAAACCAGAGGTATTACAAGGGAGATCTCTGATCTCCTCAACAGCCACACTAAGCAGGACTGTACTTCCATAATAGGCAGTACCTGTGTGTCTTTATGAGACTGAGTACTAAGCTATGACATCATAACCCATCACTCAACATTAAAAATGGTGGATCTAGAGGAGGTAAATAATAAGTCTCTGCTTTTCTATACACCAACCAAAGAAAGCTCTAGTGTTTCTGTTGCCTCGGGCAAACTATATCTCCAGCACCCCTGTCCTTCATGCACTTGCTTCTACCATTGAGAAAGAACTGGTGTCGATGGTCTAGACAGCAATGACATATCATATAGGCACATTTTAAATTAGTACTCAGTAAAACTGTGTGAAAACTAAAATGTTTTAGAAATGTATCACAGAGTTAGCCTGCAGCAGATTTTAAAATATATAATTAACATCTTTCCATTAATCCATTGCACCTTGTCTATAGTTTTGGACATCTTCATTATAAATGTCCATTATAATATTTTTCATGTCTTTTATTACAACAATATAAAAAAAAGGAAACAAAGTGATTACATGAGGTGTTCTTGACACAGATGGGAAGAGCACTTTGTTTAATTAAGTGTCTTCCTCTGCAGAAAGTGTTAAATTATTCTGTCATAAATTGTTCATGGGAATAAATACAGTAATGCAAAGTGTTACACAAACTAATTTGCACAGAACAAAAATACTACATCTGACACATAAATATAAAAAATATAACGGCAAAAATGCACAAACTTACTCTCTTACACTCATTCTCGTTTACTCTCTCTATCACTCTCTCTAAATGTTTCTCTAAACTTTCTGACCACTTCTACTTCTGCCGACCACTTCCCCTTCCGTATCTTCTTTCTTCTTCCACATCTCCACAGACACAACCCAGCGGGAACATCCACCAAAATGGCAGTACTTGCGGTGACGGCCTCTCACCGATCCCCCAATCAGGGAAAAGGACGTTACTGAAAACGCTAACTGAGGGCAATATTGAGAATACATTCTGACTACTTATACTCTCTGCCGCAGTTGACCACTCCCTCCTTCCAGAACCCCTCCATGCTCATAGCAGCTCTTTTCTGGCACGAATAATACCTATCTGGCCATTTTTTTATGTCTCCTTCACTGGAACTTATTACTCTCCTATACTGATATCTTGGTGTTCCTTAGGGCTAGTTATAAGATGTCTCCTGTTCTCCATCTACACCTCTTTCCTTGGACAACTGATATCTTCCTTTGGCATCTTGTACCAACAATATGCGGATGACATCCTAATCTACATTTCCTCCAATGACCTTTCACACTCTCTTCTAACTCACCTCACTAACTGCCTTTCTGAAAATGTATCCTGGATGGCATCCCATTACTTGAAGCTCAACATCTCCAAGACGTAGTGTATGGTTATTCCGCCATGCCCTCTGTCCGTAAATTCTTGATTACACTATCCACCCTTGCTTTGGTGTCAAACTTGACTCTGCTCTCTTCTTCATACCTCACATCCAGTCATTTACTAAATCCTGCTGCCTTCATCAGCTGCAAATAGGTCAAAGCTGTGTAGCCACATGCTGCTAATAACAATATTGAAAATTATTGGTCCAATACTGAACCCTGAGTCTCCTAAAGAGGGAAAGTGTCAAATGCCTTATTGCAATGTAGATCTGCTATAAATATATAGGACTCATCCCTGGTCTATAATTTTAGTTACCCAGTAAAAAGAATACTTTGACAAGATCTGCCTGCAGTAAACAAGATGTTTCTTATATTGCAAACCAGATTACATCCAGATATTTCACAATCCTTTACTTTTCCATTAATTCCCAAACTACTGATGTAAGACGTATGGGTCTATAGTTGACTGAGCATTACCTGCTACATTTTTGTGGACTTGGCATTACAGTTGACAACTTCCAATTTTCAGGAACTACTACTAATTTATTACACCTTGATGGTGAGATGGGAAGGCGTATTGGGAATTGGCTTGTCCGAATTTTGATTGTTGTATCCTATGGCCTGTTTATGCCTACAACCTATTCTCTTCTTTTCTAAAGTAAATAACTAAAGGCGTTTTTAAAATGATTACATATATAAATTTAAATATATATATATATATATATTGTTTTCCACAGCATCAGCCAAAAGTGTTTCCATATTTTTACACACTTGACTGCAGTTAATTGGTGGATTATGTTATTATCTCATTTACTGCAACATCTGATTACAGACTCATATCAAAACATTGAAGCTGAAACAAATTATCTCAAGTTTTAGAATGCAACAATTAAACTCCTCTCTACCCTACCATAAATAATAATATTCAGAATGTTATAACATATGCAGCAATTGGTTATATGATTACAATTAAGACGCAGACAATTGACGGTAATATCAGGCATTTGTATTCAACAAAACCGTATGAAAGAAATGTATACAAACACCCAGAAGAGAAAAAAAAAACCATCTTATTAGTATAGTGGTAATAAACACGTTTATAATGCTTATTTGTATATCATGGTTTGTATTATAAGATATATTCTAAATTATGTGCATTTCATATGGGGTGTATTAAATTATTCTAACAATATTTGGCAGCTTCAGTAATTGGAGCTGTAACAAGAGCTTTATCTTTGATACAAATAAATATTCCTATCCTTTATAATATGGTAAGCTGCTTCTGTAATGGCTTAATGGGATATAGAATAATTAAACTCAGCACATATTCTGTCAATTTATTCATCCAACAATTTATTTGCTCTGCGGCGGTTCCATTCTTTTATGCCAACAGCTTGGGTAATTAGCTCACAATGCATTGCCCTGTGAGATGAAATGTACAGAATTACGGGTAAGATTTACATATCTGTGCACTTATTATAAAATTTACAGGTTTTTTTTTTATGTATTAAGAGATGTTATATTTCAATTGAATATATTCCAAAAAACAAGAGGTGTTTTCATTAACGTAAACATTACTATAGTTATCTTAGACAATAAGAGGTTTGTCTTTTCTGTTGGGAAAAGGTCATTCGAACATGGTGTAACCCCCTATGTTGCCCACAGATACTGCAAGTGGTGTATTGTGGCCTAAGCCAACTAAGCAATAAGGAAAGAAGGGCATCTTCGTGGTTAACCCTTGAACCATGCCAGCCCACTAAACAACCACAAACCACCAAGTTCTATTCTGTTTGTCCCTCACAAAGGGAGTGCCAAAATGCTGATCCAGGGCATTCCTTACCAATCCAGAGAGGGGGGCTGCCCAGTCAATCAAACTCAAAGGGATAGAAAGAAAGGGAGGGCTGCCTGAAGTCCCCAGTCATGGTGCCCCTTGGCCAATGCTGTCCACCTGGGGCTCATCTGAACACATGCAATGGTTACACTGGGTTTAAACCCGTTAATCTGTGCTGTGGGACCCAATACCTTGATGCTGTAACCAGCTGGAGGCTGGTATGATAGCTGTTATGTTTCAACTATCCCCCAGCTTTTAATCTGCTAATCGGGCAGACAGCCAAACAGCCCCCCCCCAAACCTTTGATTGTACCTCGGAATGTGAGTACCAGTCTCTATCCTCCCCTGATGTGACATGATTGCAGCATTTTAGGGGTTAATGTCGGTGTCCTCAGTCCCCACATGCTTGTGGGGAATAAATCACAGTGAATGTTGTGTTCATATGAAGCCACCAGCATTGAATACATTGAAAAAGAAGTGTGATCAGCAGCATGGAAGTCAAAGGCACTTTCCTACATATATACCGTATTTGCGACCCTGATCACAAGACGATCCCCCAAAATTTGAATATTAATCTAGAAAAAAAAAAGAAAGTGCCGGCAGCAGCGGAGGTTGAGGATCCAGGTCCCCTGCAGCGCTGAGGGGGATATGGATCTTAGTCTTATAGTCAGACCTCTATTTGAGGTCTGATTATAAGAAGACCTCGAATATAAGACGAGTATTTTTCAGAGCATTTGCATTTTAGAGCAAATAAGGTATATATAGTACTGTAAGTTTTAAGTAGTGCTGTATAGTAAGAATGCTTTAAAAAAAGACATGCTAATAGTTCATTTTATAATTTAACAAAATGCAGAGTGAACGAATGAAAAATCTAAATCAATGCAATATTTGTTATGACCACCCTTTTCCTTTAGAACAGCATCAATTCTTCTAGGTATAATTTACACAAAGTCAGGTTATGTAGGTATATACTGTACTTAGGTATATGATCAAACAATCATACCACCAGGCTCTAATGATCAGCAATTTAACATGTGGGTTGAAACACAATCATTTAGAAACAGCTGTGTAGGAGGAACAAAACTGGATGAGGAACAATCAAACCCACTAACAAGGTGAGGTTGCTGAAGTTGCAGTATCGCGTCCACTGGTTTATTTACCTTTGGCACTGCCCTAGGAAACTCACTCAGCAGTTCCCATCTTCACTGCAGGACGTCAGGATACGACAACACTTGGGAACTCTTTGGGTTTCTCTTAGAGACTCCAGGTGAAGCACTGCTTCTCCGGGTAACTCTGAGAAAACTCCAGGTCGAGGGAACAGCGGTATGGCACAACCTACTCCCCATCCACTTCTCCTTCAAAAATATTGTGTGTTCCGAGACATCAGCGGACCTCCTGAACCTGCATCCCACATCCCGCATCCTGCAAAGTAGCCAGAGAGTTCCCAGGTATGGATATGACGTCAGAGGTCTACCCTGTAACCGGCTCATTGAGGAACAGCACACTGAGGCCGGTCTATCTTGTGGTTTTGCAGCGAGAAAGCCAAGATATGTCACTGATCTCACTAAGTATTTATCTAGTAATAGAATTTTTTTTCTTTACATATAGAATGAAAAACTAAAATATGTACACAGATTCGGGGAAAATACATTGTAATAAGACTAAGCAGTGACAAAGCAAAAACTGAAAATATGCAATGCATAGCTCTGAACTGAATTTACAATATTCATTTCTTAGTCTTTTCTTAATGCAGATACTAATCTAGAAGCATTGTGTCCTGTAATTTTGCACTGTCAGCTGGAGTTGTTCGTTACTTAAGCACAAATGTCGGATAAAATGCTCCAAAAAGTCATTGTGCAGCATGGAAGATGATTAGATAAAAAGTGTCATTTTGAATTTCAAGTCGATTATATACAAAGCATCAAATGTGCTACACTCAGCAAGTCTATGTGCATTTAGATTTAATAGGCTCTACTTCCTTTTGCGATGCCTTTATTTGATTACAGTCTCATCTACTGATCATGGGTTAAGAAGAACATGTAAAAGTACAAAGAAGAAACATCATGCGTCTTTTTACAGATGTATAGTTAATATGTGTTTCATTATTTATGTATTATAATAAGGTAGACTCTTTCTTTAGTTCTTCCTTTTATGTTAGGACCACTGTAATGCATTTGGGGGACAAACTGCTGACTCTTCTAGCTTTCATCATTTGAGTATCAGAGTTGTGTTGAATTTTTTTTTTGCTCTTGCCAAATGAAGCGTCAAGATTCCATAATATCTTCCAGCAGACTGATAACACAATTAAAAAAGACTCTTAAAAGTCTACCATGCTACCAGATACAGTGAAAAGGAATTTAACACAGCTTCTACTATATATATATATATATATATATATATATATATAATTCATTTATTAATTTTAGTGTAAAGTGTCAAGTTAATATTAGTGCATTTGTACACATTACTATATCTCTGATTAAACATTTTTAATGATTAAGTGGTAAAAAAATAACGCATCCCTTCACCATTAACAATCTATATGTCATATTTACCGTATTTTCCCATGTACATTTTAGAAAAATGTGGGGTCTAAAAACTGGGTGCGTCTTATACAGTGATGGTAGATTTTTTTTTAAAAAATTTTTACCGGAAAGGGGACCTGCTGCTTACCTCTGTGTTGCTCAGCAGCGTCTCCTGATCCGTCGAGGCGAGACAGCAACCCAGTGGAGTCACGTGAATGTACATCACATCCCATGACTCTGTTCGGGCAACGCAGAGGGAAACAGCGCGACCCCCACTGAAGTCTGCGAGCGGCACCAGAAGATCTGCAGTTCAGGTAAGGGTGGGGAAGTGAATTAATCAATATATATGTGTGTGTGTGTGTGTTAGTATGGATGCATGTGTAGGGGCACAGGGAGGCTAAAAGTGATGTGCATGTACTGGCTGCCTGAGCATGATAGGAGTGTGATTGCTAACGATTGCTAGCAGCTAACATCAATCACACTCATATCATGCCCAGGCAGCCAGTTCAATAACTTTATGTAATATATTTTTTTTCAAATTACAGGCCCCAAAATGAACAACAATGAAACAATTATACATGGGAGCATCTTATACGTGGGGAAATACGGGTAATTTTTGTGTGATTGTAAATATCTACTAATACCAAGTTTTATATTCAACAAATATTAATCTTAAAATAGCCTATTAAATGATTAAATTAAATTCTAATCCTGAAAAACAGTTTTTTTGGAATTGTATAGTAGGCTTTAGTTTTTTGGCTGGCATGTTTTCCCAAAGATTTCTATACAGTTCCATAAACTGTATTTTTAGATGAGAATTTAATTAAAGATTTTTTTTTAATTCTAAAAACAGTGTTCAAATCAATAATGCCTGTTATTTGGTATTTTAAGCAAGCATGTCCTGGCATGACTATTGCTATTTTCTTAAAAGGCAGTACCACCTGGTGTACCTGTGTGTGCACAGGAGCTTGTGGCACAATGTTCTTTCTGGCACAATTGCAGTCTAGGCTAACTAACATAATATACCACCAAAAATCATATTGTTTTATTTTTTGTTTGTGCAGGCTCTTTGACATCATCACGGATGCTATTGTAACACTTTTTGTAACAGCCCTTTTTTATATACAGTACACACAGCAAGCCTGAGCTGGCTTGACATACGTGAACCCCTTTCACTCACTCACTCATTGTCCTTTGTGTGGAATTGATTTGCTCTTCTCAAGCATCAATTGTTCTATATTGATTTTTAAACTCAATTGCTCTGAAAGACTGTGATTGTTGCAAGCGAAGACCTCCACCATAGTGTCTGGGTTCCACCTCTGCACTCTGGGCCAATTACTTAATTAAGCTGTTATGTAAGGTGTAAATGCAACATTTTTATTTTAGCAGGAAAAAAAATAACTGTGGATAAGTAACTGAACCCATACTTAGCAAATACATAAAGTATGCATTTTCAATGACACATGCAAATAATAATTCAAATTGCTTAATATAGACCTTGTTTGGCAGCTCAACTGTTTTTAATGAGATCACCAACAGGATTATCTACAGGAATAGGCAAACGCTAATACCCTAATTGAGATTTGAACATATAAAGAAATAAAAGAGGAATGTAGAATGGTACAGACTGTATGTATGGGGAATTGCAGCCCTCTTTTGTCCAGGTAGGCATGATTGAACATTCTTAACCCCTTAATGACAAAGCCCGTACATGTACGGGCTCAAAATGCATTGTTTTCAATGGGTTTAGGGACCGCCCATTATCCTTAAGGGGTTAAACAAGGTCTGTCGGTACTTTGAATGATGAGGTTGCATCCACAAACTCTGTCTATTTCAGATATGCCACACTGCACTGCTGGCGCTGTCATATACATGGTGTATATGGAAAGGCTAGACAGTCCTTAAAATGCAATAATCGTTCATTTATTGTCAGGTCCTTTGTGACTCCAGACCCAGCATAATGTCGCTGTTGTCTGCCTTTTTAACTCTAATCAAGTATCTTGGTTTCTCATGCTCTTTCGCTTGGCTTCCAGACCACTGGCTGTTTACTACATGTATGATCTTTCTTTATCTGCCCTTGACCTTCTGCCTGTTCTGTACCCCCTCGATTTCTCTCTAACCAATAACCCCCTTGCTGCTGGTGTTTGTATATCACCTGTGTGTTGCGTTTAGCAAGGTGAGAGGACAGCTATCAATGTAGTCCAGCTACTATAAACACCCTGCCACAGACATAAGAAAGAATGACATTTATTTGATGTGCACCAAAAATCATATTTTTTATCACTCTTGCCCATGTAATCCGAACTTTGATTTATATTGCAGCTCTTAAACGTGAAATAAAATAGCTGAATAACTTTCTGTCACCACATTTCATTTTACTCTAGTGTGTGTTATACTATCTCCCCTACGCTGTATTGAAATACATATAAAATACATTTTATATAGGAAATATATTTATATAAAAATATGAATTATTATTTATCCAGAGAACACCAAATATGTTTAGGTAACTCATTGTTAAAAAATTATAGAACCAACAGCACAGCTTTAAACATGCATGGGGTAGGCATCAGTAGCGTACCTAGCGGGGGGCGGGGGGGGGCGGTCCGCACCGGGTGCCGCTCATCAGGGGGGTGCCAACTTGCCGGCACCCGGCACCCCTCCAGAGACGGACAGTAATGTCCGCCGCTGGAGGAGCAGGCTCGCAAGGGAGCGGTATCGGAGGTCTTTAACAGACCACCGGCTCCCTTGAGTGATTTTAAGCCGGTTCAAGGATCTCCCTTGAACCCGGCTTAAAATCACTCAAGGGAGCCGGAGGTCTGTTAAAGACCTCCGATACCGCTCCCTTGCGATCTGCGCGGCAACAGCTGTTGTGCGCCGGGGCTTGTTGTCAGATCCCGGCGCACAACACTGAAGCCGCGCCCACCGCTGTCCGTGCCCTCTGACCCGGAAGAAGAACTGAAGAAGAAGAGGAGAGAAGAGCAGGAAAAAGAGGCTGTAAGGAGAAAAGAGGAAAGGTAGGAAAGCATACAGTGAGAGTGGATTGGTATGTGTGTGTGGATTGGTATGTGTGTGTGGATTGGTATGTGTGTGTGGATTGGTGTATGTGTGTGGATTAGTATATGTGTGGATTGGTATGTGTGTGGGTTAGTATATGTGTGTGGATTGGTGTGTGTGTGGATTGGTATGTGTGTGTGGATTGGTGTATGTGTGTGGATTAGTATATGTGTGGATTGGTATGTGTGTGTGGATTGGTATGTGTGTGTGGATTGGTATGTGTGTGGATTGGTGTATATGTGTGGATTGGTGTATGTGTGTGGATTGGTGTATGTGTGTGTGGATTGGTATGTGTGTGTGGATTGGTATGTGTGTGGATTGGTGTATATGTGTGGATTGGTGTGTGTGTGGATTGGTGTGTGTGTGTGGATTGGTGTATGTGTGTGGATTAGTATGTGTGTGGATTAGTATGTGTGTGGATTAGTGTATGTGTGTGGATTGGTATGTGTGTGTGGATTGGTGTGTGTGTGTGGATTGGTATGTGTGTGGATTGGTATGTGTGTGGATTGGTGTATGTGTGTGGATTGGTGTATGTGTGTGGATTGGTATGTGTGTGGATTGGTATGTGTGGATTGGTATGTGTGGATTGGTATGTGTGTGTGGATTGGTATGTGTGTGTGGATTGGTGTGTGTGTGTGGATTGGTGTATGTGTGTGGATTGGTGTATGTGTGTGTGGATTGGTATATGTGTGGATTGGTATGTGTGTGTCGATTGGTATGTGTGTGGATTGGTGTATGTGTGTGGATTGGTGTATGTGTGTGGATTGGTGTATGTGTGTGGATTGGTGTGTGTGTGTGGATTGGTATGTGTGTGTGGATTGGTATGTGTGTGTGGATTGGTGTATATGTGTGGATTGGTGTATGTGTGTGGATTGGTGTATGTGTGGATTAGTATGTGTGTGGATTGGTGTATGTGTGTGGATTAGTGTATGTGTGTGGATTGATATGTGTGTGTGGATTGGTGTGTGTGTGTGGATTGGTATGTGTGTGGATTGGTATGTGTGGATTGGTGTATGTGTGTGGATTGGTATGTGTGTGGATTAGTGTATGTGTGTGGATTAGTGTATGTGTGTGGATTGGTATGTGTGTGTGGATTGGTGTGTGTGTGTGGATTGGTGTGTGTGGATTGGTATGTGTGTGGATTGGTATGTGTGGATTGGTGTATGTGTGTGGATTGGTGTATGTGTGTGTGGATGTGTGTGGATTGGTGTGTGTGTGTGTGTGGATTGGTGTATGTGTGTGGATTGGTGTATGTGTGTGGATTGGTGTATGTGTGTGGATTGGCATGGGTGTGTGGATTGGCATGTGTGTGTGGATTGGTATGTGTGTGGATTGGTATGTGTGTGGATTAGTATATGTGTGTGGATTGGTATGTGTTTGTGGATTGGTGTATGTGTGTGGATTGGTATGTGTGTGGATTGGTATGTGTTTGTGGATTGGTATGCGTGTGGATTGGTATGCGTGTGGATTGGTAAGTGTGTGAGAGTGATGGGTGTTATGATGTACCATTTCCAATGTATTTTTCATTATATAATTATGCTCTAAAGTACATCATAACTCCCATCACTCTATACTGTTCCATACAGTGGCAGAGCTGGGAGACAGAGGCCTTGCACCCCCACCGCAGGACTCCTGAAAGGTAAGTGAACTTCAAAGAGGGAGAGGGTAGATAGTTAGGAGGGGTAGATAGGGAGAAGGGAGTGAGAAGGGGTAGATAGGGCAGAAGGGAGCGAGAAGGGGTAGATAGGGCAATCATACTCCTATCATGCCAAGTCTGCGAGTGCCTCCTGGAATCTGGGTATGCCTGGGCATGATAGGAATGTGATTGCTGTTAACAATTATATATATATATATATATATATATATATTGTTATTTAATTGTTTTGTCCTATTTTGGTGTGTTACTTACTTTAAATTTAAATAAGTGTTATATTTTTTATGGTGTGTGGGGGGGTCATATTCAGTTTCGGCCAGGTAGTTTTAAAGTGTGTGTGTGGGGGGGGTGCCACATACAGGATCCGCCCCGGGTGCCAAATACTCTAGGTACGCCCCTGGTAGGCATATCACTATCCTGAATCTAAGACAATCTAAGACTAAGCTGGGCAAAATTGTTCTTATCGGCTATCAAATTCTGTGTTTTAAATGTTTAAAGATGCTGTTCCACATAGACTTTTTTTTACCCAACTTTCTATGATTTTTATCTTATTATGTACTGCTTTATTTTTCAATAACATACAATTTTGCTGTACTTTCTTTTTGTAAACATTTCAGTGGGGTCTCTTGTATGTCTTCACTGCAAGGCCTACCCATCTGTGACATCCCAGAAGGGGCGAAACCTTTAAGGTTTTCTCATTTAAAGTGACCTCACTTCCATCACATCTACGACACCCCACTCCCATCACACAAAACACATCACTCCCGTCACACCTATAACACAAAACAACTCACAACTATTACACAAAACACAAACACGTATCACACAACTCTGTGAAGGTTTGCCGTTTTACATGCATGAGCATCAAATGGCAGCAGGGCACGGCTTTAGTTGGACAGACTGCTGTGATGTAATATACAGGTGAGGACTTTGGAGGAATGACAGGACTCTGTTTCTAGGCAACTGTAGTATTTCAATAACAGGCAGAATTAAGGAGGAAAAAAACAAAATGACCCATACTTTTTTAACTTCTCTCTACATGATGCAGAACGTATCTGGGGATATATTTGAAGAGGCCTCTATGTAAAACAGCACTTTTAAGTACCCAAGGGTCTGTATTCGCTGCACCTTGTCTGATTACTGTTAATAATGCTTTATATAGCGCCATCATATTCTGCAGAGCTGTACAATGGGTAAATAGGACATAACAGGAAGTAAATATCATAACAATCTGAGAAATCAGAGGTAAGGAGGGCCCTGCTCAAATGAGCTTACAATCTAGAAAGAGTTGGGGTGTATTACACAAGAAATAAATTGCCAATGTAGGGAAGGACCAGACACACATTAGTATTCTCAGAAGGCAGGTGAGGGATTAGGAAAGGTAAAGTATAGGAAGATGGGAGGAGTGGGTCTTAATGGATGTTCTAATGGTCTGTACGCCGGGGGAAACATGGATAGGCCGGATGAGGGCATTCAAGAGAAAAGGAGCAGCCCTTGAGAAACTTGCAAACTAGCATGAGAATCAGAAATCAGGTGATTGCACCATTGAAATTGAGGGAAACGGACAATGTAATGTTAGCATTGGAGGGGGGATGAGATGAGAAGTTCAGTTTTGAAAAGGTTGAGTTTTAGAAATTGTGCAGGCATCCATTTAGAGACCGAGGTGATGCAGTTAGTTACAGAGGGAGAGAGATTTGGAGAGGATAGGCAGATCTGGATGTCATCGGCATACAGCTGGTATTAAAAGTCAAAGGTTGAGATTAGTGTAAACAACAGAAGGGGCCCTAGAACTGAGCCTTAGGGTACCCCCAATGAGAGAGGATGGGGAAGTGTTACTGGAGATGGAGACACTGAAGGAACGATCAGAAAGGTAGGATGAGAACCAGTAGAGAGAGAGCAGAGTCACAGATACCAAGATTGCGAATATTGCTTACTTTAAATAGTAGATACTAATTACAATAAATGGAAATCTTGCTGCAGCCTATGGTTATTTTAAATTCATTGAATGCATATAGTTTGTATTCAATGGCTATTCTAATGTTAGTTGCCTTTTCCTTTACTATTTTATAGTAGTATAGTCTTGTTGGCCACTGTTATTAGACGAACACTGACATCTGGTGGATTGTTAGAATATGTCACGAACAAAGACTACAACTTGTACTTTTATTCTCTGTATGCAAAAAAATACAAACATGAACTTTGTGTTTTTCATGTATTTGCTTTATAGTACATTGCCAAACAATTTTTGATAGCATTATAAAATTACCGTATTTTTCTTAATCTGGAAATTATGTTTTCTATTGCTGTGATGTAAGCATATAAAATTGGTCTTATGACAGGGTTCCACCCTGCTAGCTTGTTTATTATCAGGTGTCATGTCTATTGAAACCTCTAGAGGCCACCTGTCAGAACAGAAGTACCCTATGCTATTGACCTTATCTGCTGCACCTGGCTTCCTCGACATTGACCTTCCTCTTAATCACATGCTCAGCCTCTCAGTCTAGGCCTTTGCATCGCTCCTGACCATCCCAGGGAGCTGTGAAGGCCTCCACTACAGCTCCCAAGTGGCCCTTCAGCTAAGGTAGACAGGTAGCCAAGCTCTAACCCATGCCCCTACCACTTCCCACACCCCCAACACAGGTGTCCCAATATGGAGACCTGAAATGTTGGGGTTATGTCACAATAATCCTAATCACATCGATTACTGATTCTAAGCAGGCTTAATGTTTCACCAATACACTTACAGCAGCCATATATCGTAGAAAAAACACGTGTTGCCAAGTTACAAACTTTTATGATTTTTGTCAGTTTTACATGAAACTGAGAACTCATATGCTTCTTAATTGGGGTCCTCAGAAGGCACTCTTTTTCTGGTGGATTAAATCAGTACCACGGAGAGCAGCAAGAATATGTATTACCTTTATATTCACAAACTACATGCTTTGGTACATAAAGTATTTGTTTCCCGAAAAAAAATTATACAGTTTGCTAACATTGAGGATATTGTTTACTTTGAAATGCCTTAATGCTTTGAAATACACATACACTGCCCTTACACACCATCTTACAAATACCTATACTGCTCTTACACACACCCTCCCATACACACACACACACGATTATTTGAAAACATTTCAAATACATACTATTACACTGCTCTTACACCCCTTTCTCCTCATCTCTTACCTCTTCCTCTATCCTCTCACCTTCTTCCTCCATCCTCCATCCTGTGTTGGGAACACGAGGTCTGTCACTTCAGGACTGTCGCTTTACTGCTCCCTCATCACTACGCGCCGGCTATTATTTACCAACGTGTAGTGATTAGGGTGCAGTAAAGTGAGGTCTGAAGTGACAGACCTCGCGCTCCCTAATGTTGAGCCACCTAGAGGGAGATAGTAATCTCCAGGGGCGTAACTAGACCCCTCAGGGCCCGGGTGCGAGAATCTGTTAAGGGTAAAAAACATGATTTTTACCCAACAATTTTTTTTCAACAAATTCAATTTACATATTGAATCATTTCTGTAAAAAAATCAAAGAAAAAGGGGCGCATGTTCAAAGGGCATAATCAAAGAAAAAGGGGCGCATGTACATAGGGCCCTTTTTGTACATGCGCCCCTTTTTCTTTGAATACATAAATAATCTTTCCACCAAAACAGCCTGACTGTGGCATTTTTGCCACCAAAACAGCCCGCCTGTGGCATCTTTGCCACCAAAACACCCCACCTGTGGCATCTTTGGCCCCATAACAGCCCGCCTGTGGCATCTTTGGCCCCATAACAGCCCTCCTGTGGCATCTTTGCCACCATAACAGCCCTCCTGTGGCATCTTTGGCCCCATAACAGCCCGCCTGTGGGATCTTTGGCCCCATAACAGCCCGCCTGTGGCATCTTTGCCACCATAACAGCCCTCCTGTGGCATTTTTGGCCCCAAAACAGCCCTCCTGTGGCATCTTTCCACCAAAACAGCCTGGCTGTGGTATCTTTGCCCCCCCCTTACACATCCATGCTATCTCTCACACACACACACACACATATATATTAATTCACAAATATTTACTCACTAATTCACAGATAATCCATTCAATCATTCAGATATTCATACATTGATACTCATTAATTCCCTCATTCAGATACTCATTTACATATACTCATTCACAAACATTCATTCACTCACTCACTCACTCACTCCTTCACAGATATTCATTAATTCTCTCACTCAATCTCAAATACTCCTTCATGCAGCCTCCCCTTACCTGAACAACCGAAGATGTAAAAAGTATGTGCCGCTCGGCGCTCGCAGACCAACTTGTTCAGTGCATAGGGGGAAGCAGATGCGCAGCAGGGTCATGTGACGTACGTTACGTACGTCACGTGACTGTTGGATTCCTGCGTCCCCCGGCATCTGCCGGTAAGTAGCGACCCCCCGCGGAATTAATCGTGGGGGTTGCCCGGGCCCCCTAGAGTGGCGGGCCCGGTAGCAGCTGCTGCAGGGTTAAGGGGCAAGTGCCCCTTTTGCCCTGAGTTATAGACGGCCGTAGAGGCCGCATAGGCCCAGTCAGTCCGGTCCTGACTGGGCCTATGCGGCCTCTACGGCCGTCTATAACTCATAGACCTTGGGGCCCCTTGCCGCCGGGGCCCGATTTCGGGCGGCCCCTTGGCTTGGGCCCCCCTGCCACCGGGGCCCGGTCGCAGTCGCGACCCCTGCGACCCCGGTAGTTCCGCCACTGATAATCTCCCAACTTGTCCTGCAGACTGCAGCTGCTGATCGGACGACTGTGCTCCCCCTCGCAGCTGCACCCGAGGTGAGCATCGCTCTCTCCTCACCCTTCCTCCGGCCCTGCAAAGCGGGACAGAGGTAAGGACAGGCGGCACAGCGGGACAGAGTTACTGATCCAAAATGAGCTACTTCAAGTATTCAACACGTCTACGGTCCATGCAGTCAGCATAATTTTCTCACAACCTAATCTACAGGTGCTCAGACTTGGTTAACCATTTATTATACTGTCATATAGCTTATAGTTTCATCAAATCAACTATACCAACCTGTAGAAAGTGGATTCTCCTTACTATATAATGTGTACTGGTCCACTGGGCTACAATTAAAAAGGTTCTCCATGTCACAATATTAAGATGTCATCCATAAAACAAAGCCACAGGGCCACAGGTTGTCTCTATGGCTGTACCCCTGACTTTGGTGGTCTGTTGTTTTTGCACCAAAAAAAATTAAATTCTGAACTCAGGCATACACCTCAACTATTTTATGTCTTTTACGCTTACTTTTCTGGCCGCTGCCACGCTGTGTGTACAGTGGCTCCCTCCTGCTCTCTAATCAACGTCCAGCTGTCTATATACAATTTCACATGAAAAGAAGCAAGCAGGTTGATTTTGTTCCTTGAAAATTACCTAAGAAACTAGATAAAATCTACTTGTAAAAACTTGTAAAAACTGATGAAAAATTGGTGTACATTTAAAACTATGCAACTGCTTCCATATGCTATGTTTATATATAAATGTGACGTTTTCATGTCATATTTGAAGACAAGGGAAATATCAAAGGTATTGTTCTTGAAAGAAATGTTTTCAAATATATACATCTTAGTGATTTCTGTTTTCTACAATGTTCTTGGTTTTTTTTTACATTGTTTTCACGTTTTATGTTTAATGCTACAGTAATAAATTGCTTCTTGCGCTTCATTTTCTTGCATCTGTAGGACTGACTGGGATAAAGAAAAGTTTCTTTTTTCTTCCTAAAGCGGTTCAGTGGATTTGCAGTCTTCTGCTCCCGTTTTCCGTTGGATGGCTTGTATTCTTTATTTAACACACACTTAAGGATGATTTATTTGTTCATTCGCATGTGATTTATTTGGAATTAATGCTCATTACATCTATTTTACTTAGTCATGTGTAAATCTCATTAATAATAATGACAAGGAAGGTTGTAGGTTAAGAGAGACAAATATCCAAGCTGTTTGAGCTCTCCTAAAGCTTGGAAAATGGAGATGTATTTCACACATAAATGTTCCAGGTTTCAACGGGTTCATTCAACAGCATGTGATGTTTGGTTGTTCTGCAGTTAATGTTTGATAATTTCACAGATTACGTTTACTTGTTTATGTTTTATTTTTTTTTTTAATGGCTGCATTTGTTTTAAAGAAAAATAAAGTCCTCCTAATCTTCCTTTTCCAAGAATCCTTCCTTTCGAACAACCCCCCCCCCCACAAGCACCCAGCATGCCAGCGACATGTCCTGGCATTACTGGATTCATTACTAAACCTGTCCAAAAAACCACCTGAATGCTCTGCTTGTGCATAGGTGTGCCGCAGCGCTTGCCCATGCGCAATACTTGGTACTGCTAATAGGTGCCAGCAGGAGACTGTTTCTTAATAAATAGCTTGCTTAATAAAACAGGGATCCCAGACTCAACCACAATTAGCTTCAATGATCCCCGAAATAAAAAAAATAACTTAATTGGCTCTTTAAAAAGTCATAGGATTTTTATATATAACTAATAAGATCGTACATTTTGTGTTCTTATGGAGGTGACGGCTAAATAAATGCGGTGGGAATACATAATGGAGCTAGGGGAATAAAATGGATTTTCTCTATAAGTTTAGTGATAGGTCTAAATATTAGATTTTGCTGAATATGTATTCTAGAAATATTTTAAATGCCAATGGGATTGGAACTCATCAGATTGCTACATGGCACTTGTGGTTCTTCCACTTCTAACAGTTCAAAAGTGATCACCATCAAACACATATTTAATATTAAAATCAATAAATAAAATGAAATAGAGTCATACTGGAAAATATAAAACTTGACATGATGAATTTATAAAAAATATGGTAAACCGTAACAGTATACCATTTACCTAGCAGAATAATATTAATGCTTAAACCACATAATATATTTTCTTTAATATTAGTTCAGTTTACTTTTTGTGTTTAAGAGAAAGAATTACATTTTTTGAAGCAAAACATCTAAGAGACCTCTGGGGGGAGACATACTCCAGATTGTCATGTCGCCAAATAGAAACCTTTATACTCTGTTTCACACACAAATTGTAATTAATATAAACTGTATTCAAACCGTGTTTGGTTAGCAAATTTAAATAAACACATATCAAAACCAAATCAGATGAAAAGAGGATTTTTTAATGGGTGCCTTGGACATACACTATATGGACAAAAGTATTGGGACACCTGACCGTTACACGAAAAGGGACTTTTATGACATTGTACTCTAAATACATAGACATTAATATGTAGTTGGCCCCCTGTTTTGCAGCTATAACAGCTTCACTCTTCTGGAAAGGCTTTCCACAAGATTTTGGAATTGTTTCTGTGGGAATTTTTGCCCTTTCATCCGGTGGAGTATTTGTGGCCCGGTATGTCCTCTTCAGAATACCAAGACATTTTGCGCAATGCTATGCTTTCAACTTTATAGGAACAGTTTGGGGAAGACCCTTTTCTATTTCAGCAAAAATTCCCACAGAAACACTCCATTCTAAATGTATGTATTTAGAATATAATTTCATAAAAGTTCCTGCGGGTGTAATGGTCAGGTGTCCCAATACTTTTGTCCATATGGTGTATGTGTCTTTTAATACTGCAATTTTCAAAAAACAATAGTTAAAAAAAAGGTTTTCAATAGGAGCCACAACTTTTACATCAGCGGTTATAGTTAATTTTGCTTGAAAGAACAACTATTTAACTGTATCAGCTACAGGTGTATAAGTCCTTAAATACATCTTTTCCCGGTGGCAATGGAGGAGGTTGCTTTTTCTCCCATCACCAACACTGGGAGCAGGTGACTGGCTGGACCAATGTCCTATGCAAGCCTTCCCAGGTTTTTGGAGGAGAAAGTAGGTGGAGGTGTGAGGAGAGGAATAGAGAAGGCCGTTCATGCAGGGCTGAGTTCCATTAGGCCCAAATGGAGCCCTGACTGACTGCAAACCCACCCCAGAGAAGAAGTGCATCGTAGAGGCCATCCCAAGAAACCTCCCCAGAAGAGCTGCCAGGAAAGCCATTCAGGAAAGTCCTGCAGAGTGACAGAGCCTGAGCAGTACAGACAGAGCAGCAGGAATCACGAGCAAGCGGCAGGAGATGCGGTGTATGCCATGAGCTGGAGTTCCCGAGAGCTGGGTAATCCAGATGCTGCAGGTTCCTTCTGTTCTGCAGACAGGCCTGGAGTAATCTTCAAGGTTACATACTTTCACTTAAAACAGCAGCGCTACCAATATACACTTTTACAGGGCCCAACAAGCGCACCAAATTAACCTGAGTAACCGAGGGAGGGTGAAGGTTGGAGAGATTTAGAAAAGACTAAATAGCCAGAGATTATTATTGTAAGGGCCCTGGAAAATACCACAGGAGTAAATTTCTGTGAGTGCTTTATTTTAGATCCACATCGAATAAATAAACATGCAGCATGAAAACAAGTAGAATCGCTTGACGCGTTTCGCACTTTAGTGCTTAGTCATAAGCTTAATTAATTAGTCCACATTCCCTGCAGCTTTCCAATAATAGTGCATCGCCTTTTCACATGTAGAACTATTTAACTGATAAATAGAGATTTAAGTAAATGAGATATAATATTGGTTCAAAGAAAAATGTTTGCTTCAGCTGTAAGTGCCTGTGGACTACCAAATAACAAACTAAGCACAAATATCCCATCAATGGCAAGTAACAACAATTTTTTTGAATTTTTTCCTGGGTGGTCATGGAACAACTACACCGAATCTGGAGAAAATAATCCTAAGAGGCTAATAAACAGAAACCAGGGCTCATACATATTTAGCGTAGTGGTAAGTAGATGTTTGATGAATTTGATGGCATATAAGAACCATTCGGCCCATCTAGTCTGCCTGTTTTTTCCTGATGTAAGATTCAGGTCTTTATCAGTCCTTGATTCAGGATAGCTTTATGCCATGCATGTTTAAATTCCCTACCACTCTACCACTTCTGATGGGAGTATGTTCCATTTATCTGCCACCTTCTCAGTTTTACATCTGCAAGTTTAAACCAGTCACGGTCAGTGGTTGACACCAGATTATTGAAACCGTAGTAAGAGAAGCTAGAACAAAGCAAAAAACATGAACTAGGATCAATCAAGAACACTGTAAAAAAAAGCTAATCTACAAAGATAATTTGCAGGAAACCACAAAATATGGTGAATCAGGATATACTTGAGAAAAACAACTGCTCTATATACCTGACTAATCTGTGGGTCTGCAGAAAATTTACTAAAGCCAACTTCTATCTGAATGCACAAAAAATCACTTACACTTCAATGGGCCCTATAGATTTAAATGGGTACCATTGACTTAGTCAGTTCTAGTCAGTGGAGGATGCTATACATGCTTCAACCATTTTCAACAGCCGGCCTGTGCCTTTCTGCCCCCACCCAACACAGCTTATACTTCCACATCCATGCACACACACTTATACACTCATTTATTCATACTCCCTACTGCACCCTTGTACCTTAAGTGTAGCTTTCTATGTGGTGCTCAGAGGAAGCCGGAATGCAGCGGGGTCACCTGGGCGGTAGAGAAAAGATTGCTAGCACAGCATTCGAGCGCCACAATGGTAAGTTGGGGGTCGAGACAAGCAGTCACAGGAGTCGTCAGCTTGGCCCCAGTGCTGGAACACTAGCCCCTGGACCGGCCGGCCCACTGGAAAATCTGGTAGGCCAGTCAGGCCCTGTGTGTGCACGAATGTGTTTGTGTGTGTGCATGAATGTGTGTGTGTGATAATGTGTTTGTGTGTGAGCATGAATGTGTACCTTTTTGTGTGTGAGCATGGATGAGTATGTGTGTTTGTGAGCATGAGTGTCTAAGTGTATCTTGAGCATGTGTATACATTTGTATGTATACATATCTGTGCCAGTGCATAGGGAGGAAACAAGGGGCAATGGGACCCTGATAGACCCAGACTATGATATTTGCCTCCACCTGCTATAATTGCTGTTAAATTAGTATTTTGCTATTCAGGAAAAAAAAACAGAGTTAATTTCCTGCTGCTGCTAACACAACCCCCCTCACCGCCCTTAACAATGCTGTTGGAGTATAACTAGGTTTTCAATTTGAAATCACCTCAGGGTAAAACTATGACAAGCTGTTTTCATCTTGAAAAGCCGTGTACTACAATTTTCCCTATATGTTCATCAGCTTACAATGTATATTTCATGCTCACACACCTCCCTTGACATTTGTAATAGTCACCAATGAATTGGTAGAGTTGATAGATGTTGACACAATCTGACAGCAAAATGTACTGCAATGCATCATGTATTCAAGGCCATTTTGGTTTGTAATTAACCAATATTCTGAAACAACATATCACAAATGCCTCTAATTTTATAAAAGCAGTTGACTATTTTAGTACTCATATACTGTGTGTATATATATATATATATATATATATATATATATATATATATATATATATATATATATATATACATATACATATACATATTGAAGTCGAGGTCTCGTGAGGCTATAATAAAAATTGGGGGCCTGGTACAAACATATCTTTTTCCACCCTATTATATTTTTTAACCTCCTGTGCATTTTAACAAACCGATCCAGTCTTTTCAGACTCCTGATCTGCATACTTTAAGTTTATTCCTTTGAGCATTTTTGGTTTGTCTCTCTCCGCAGTGTCCTCCTTTTGTCATATATTAAAAAAATATGTTCTGTAAGGATCATTTTCCGGGCATTGTGTTTGCCCTAGTGGCAGAAAAGATTTATATAGACAAATTGGCTGTGAGACTCTTGGAGGGAGGTTGCCTAGATTTGGACTAGCAATGTTTTATGTGCAGACCCTGCACCTTGCAGACTCACCACAGAAGGATTTAGAATTCCACCAGAATTCTGTTTGTTAGTAATCTAACAGATGACATTCATTCCTAGGGACTTTGTTGAATCCCTAGTATATATATTTTAATATGTCCATCATATCCACTTTTTTCTTTTTTTTTTTTTGCTATGACCTAGGTTAGTAGTCACTTTCCAGAATATCCAAATGGGGTGTCTCTTCAACCTAGTCTAGACCCAACAATGTGCGTTATAAATCGGAATCATTAAGTTTATCATGTTAATCATCCACTTTACATTTCTTGATACAGTATAACATTATACCTCCACCTTCAATTCAGGTAATTACCTTTAAACCAGGAATAGTCATTTATAAATCCTTTTCATTTGTTGGGGTTGTACAGCATTGTATCTGTAATACTTAACTACGTAACATCATATGGCTCATTTTTATTTTTTAGTCAGCTTCATATTTTTTTAATGACCCATCTAACAGGCCTTAAGAAAATGTATACTGATCCCAAAAGAAATAACGTATTTGCATAGAAACTAGTGTACATTTGTTGAATTTACCCGTGACAACTTTAGGAATTTAGGAACAAAAGGTACTTAACCCCTTAATGACAAGATGACAAGTGTTTTACTTGTAGTACACTTTGGGACAAAGGCTGTTTTAAAATGTTTGTGGCGTTGCTGTTGTCCTGCCCCTCAATGTCTTTCCTTACGCTAGGAGAGCAATTCTTGTTCTTTTGTTATAATATGGGGAGATTCCCAGTGCCTTCCTTGCCCTTCCTCTGCTACTGCAACTCAATCTCCTTCTCTATTTTGAGGGGTCAATTCTTTAAATATTTTTGGTGGAAATTCAGTGTCCTGTATTGTGGGACTGGATGTGTGTATCTGCCGGTATGTTTACTCAGTGCCCTACTACTGCTGCCTTATAACCTTCCTAATGTTTGAAGAAATACAGCCTCATAGCATGCTGCTGGATGTATGGATCCATTGGTGCAGTGGTGCTGTCAGAGATCTACCCCTTTGGAAACATCCCCCAAATATCATTCTGAATCAAAATAAGCCCCCAAATCCGAACAGAACCATTGGAAAACAAAGTTTATTGTCCAAAAACAAAACAAAATAGATAGTCCTCTCAATGAAAATAGAACTCTATTGTTTTCTTACGTTGGGGTTGTTCCTTTAGTGTTAGTTAAAAATCAGTGCTATAAAAAATAAAACGTTATATTAGTAATAGGATTTACAAGTTTTTACAAATCCATCTTCTACAGTACACAGGACAAAATTTGGTTCTATAGCATACACTGATACACCTTTAAGTCTAAGAACCTCTTTAGGCTATCGCCACATCTGCTACCCAATGAAGAATTCCTCATGTGAAGGATCTGAATTATTGCACAGATGGTTAATAATTATTCAGTACAACAATTCTCCCCCAAAAAAACATGTTGTCCCACAGGACTAGCCATAAATATTAATAAAAGTCTTTGTTGCAAGAAGCAGTGGCAAGATAAGAGAAAAAAAGATACAGGATATGTGTAGCAAAGCCTGCCTAAGGGGAAATTAGACAATCCAGGTCAGAAAAGATCATTGGTTTTGGGATGAAGGCTGAGAAAAAAAAAACTAATATCAAAAGCTAAGAAAAAAAATAGCTACTGCATTGTTTAAATTTGTTTTAACACTTAAACTAGAATGAAAGTGTGCAAAACAAAATGTTTTATGATAGAAATCATCACTCAGCGTGATGCTTCAAATCCTGCCATTCTTTGATTTGTGGTAGTTGAAAGTCCACCAAAGTTAATACGATTCAGGAATCACAGCAGAGATGCCTCTTTGTAAAATTTGCCAACAAATTAACAGATGCGTGTATGTTTATCTTAATTTAAGAACAATACAATTATATGAGCCAGGGAAAAAAAATACACACACATCAAAGTCTTAACATTTCTAATGCCAATAAAACATTGATGCTGTAATAAGCTACTAACTGAATAAACAAAGGAAACAAACAAACATAATTCCACTGGGGCTTTGGAGTGTGTGCAAACGTTTAATTGATAGTACCAGCTTTAGAGGGTTTACTAACCAACCTCATTGTCATTGTAAGGTTAAAATCACATGCCAGTTTGCTGTTCTTCTACAGAACTTGTTACAGGATGCTTTAGTGAAGCGTTCATAACAAGTGCTAGCAGGACATGCATCTCAATTAGGCTGTTGGTTTTAATTGCTAAATCAAGGAGACTCTCTGTAAAGAAAACTAAAGTTAACTATTGTTAGATATTGCAATTACCTGATGCCTGCGTGATAACAGGAGCATGTCAGCCAGTTGATCTATGGTGAGCAAACTGGCAAATTAACTCCTTAAGGACCAGGCTGAAAAATCTTTTACTCATCTAAAAAAAATGAATAAAAAACCTGCTGAATAGATTCTACTATTTGTCCTGAGTTTAGAAATACCCAAGGTTTTTTTTTTGCTTTTGCTTTTTGCTATCTCCCCCATGTACTATTTCAGGTATCTTTGAAGCCGGCCAATGACATTTACCCAAACCATATATTTTTGAAAACTAGACACTCCAATATATTTAAAATGCTGATATTTTAACCCTTTCCATGTAATTTATTTTGTGTTTTTTATCACACCCGTTGTACGTCAGGCATGGATTTACAGCTCCTGGTACACGTCACTGTCAAACAACCCCGATATGTGTTCAGCAACATCTCCTGAGTACAGTGATAACCCATATGCATGGGTTTGTCGGGTTGTTTGAGGGCTAAAAGGCCACATTTGGCATGTGGGCTTTTTCCCATTTTGGTCAGTCTGCGCCCACGCCCTATTTTTGGAAATGGCCACTCCAATTTACCCCATGAAACCATTAGTTTTTTTTTAAAGTAGACACCCCTTGGGTATTTGAAATGCTAGTATTTTAACTCTTTGTGTAACATATTTATACAAAGTGTTATTCCCAAATGTAACCCGTACATTTGCTTAGATTCCTATGCTACATACGCGTCCTTTGATCTTCTGTTTTCTGGAAGATTGTTTTTGTTTCTTCAAAACAAAAACTGATAACTAATTGACCAGCAACAGTAGGGTTTAGTACTTTGTAAGTGCTGACCAAGTATTTTTTTAATCTACTACACAAGGAAAATTTTAGGCTTATTGATTAAAGATTCTTTCAAACCACAAAGGTTAAAGTTGCAAAATGGAAGTTGGAAAACGTGTCTGACACTGATTAAATACAGTACAATATGGCCCTATTCAAGCCACTGATAACCAATATATTACTAAAACTGTCCAAAGGACAAAAAGACAAATTAAATCCATTAATCAAATATATCTTCTATAAACATTTGGTCCAAAGAGATGAACAAATGAAAAAATACTATTTTTCTTTTTTGCTGGCTTAGGCCGTAGTGGAAAATCAATTACAATAATCATGACATACACGTTTTTGTCTTTCGATATCTTGGTAAAGAACTAAAATCCAACTATTTGTGTGTGTGTGTGTGTGTGTGTGTGTGTGTATATACACGGTCGAAGCGGCACTAGCAAGGTGTACCTAATAAAGTGGCCAGTGAGTGTGTGTATATATATATATATATATATATATATATATATACACACACACACATACATACACACTGTATTCCTCAGAGATTTTGGTCCATATGAGCATGATGGCATCACGTAGTTGCACCACATCCTAGAGGTGCTCTATTGGATTGAGATTTGGTGACTGTGGAGGCCACTGGAGTTTAGTGAACTCACTGTCATGTTCAAGAAACCAGTTTGAGATGATGTGAGATTTGTGACAGGGTGGATTATCCTGCTGGAAGTAGCCATCAGAAGATGGGTACACTGTGGTCATAAAAGGGATGGACATGATCAGCAACAATACTCAGGTAGGCTGTCTTGTTTAAACGATGCTCAATTGGTACTAAATTGGCCCAAAGTTTGCCAAGAAAATGTCCCCCACACCATTACACCACCAGCCTGAACTGTTGATACAAGGCAGGCTGAATCCATGCTTTCATGTTGTTTACACCAAAGTCTGACCCTGCCATCTGAATGTCGCAGCTGGAATGGAGACTAATCAGACAGGCAACATTCTTCCAGTCTTCTATTGTCCAATTTTGTTGAGCCTGTGCGAATTGTAGCCTCAGTTTGCTGTTACTTTACTGCTAAAGTTAGCACTTTGAGAGACTGGGTTCTCTGAATTCGGAAGTGCGGGAATTAATTGACTTCAGAGAACACTCTATTAGAGGCGTTTCCAATTTGTAAAATGTTATTGGATGCCCCCCCTCGGAAGTAGAGATCACAATTCCTACCAAACTACTATTAGGTTCACCACATTCTACCATTCACCTGTTGCTAAGCAGCTAGCCTTCTGAGTTTCCAGAAATCTATGCGCTACAAAATTTGTTCTTGAGATGTAGCAGCAGTCACCCATTCCACCCTTCATACAATGCTCAGCCAGATGGCATATAAGGGGAACATGTTTGAGATAAGACTGTGTGCCTAAGCAGGACCAGACACCTAAGGGGACACCTAAGGAGAACCTAAACTAATTTGCTAAGCTGATAAAAGATCCACCCAAAGCAAAAAAAACATACCCAAGTATATTGGTTAATGGAAATATAAGAGTACAGGTGATTATAGCTCATATAAATCTTCTTTTAAAAGTTCTGGAACAATGATTAATAATTTATCTGTTGGAATTTAATTATACCTAAACAGGCTGGGTAAATTAAAGTTTAATTGCGTTACTTTCTTGCCATTGTTTCAGTCTCTTTCGATTGCTTATTATTCATGTAACATGCTACCATACATTGTAATGCGGTCTTATTTACGGGAAGAAATTGTAATCCTCTTTTCTGGCTTAGGTTAATTTCAATAAAATATTAAATCCATTTTCTAATCTAAATGAGTTCATTAGGGGAGACATGGCACCGAGAAAACCCAATTCCCACAGATATCAGCTTCATTACGTTACAGCGCTGAGCATTTCCAGGATGGCTGTACTACATTTATATGGATTTATCTTTTCTGATGTAAAGAAGCATCTGTACTAATGCAACGCTTTCTCTGCATGCAAAGCATGGATGTGCTAACCAGAAGAAGAAAAAATCTAATCCTGGAGTCCACAACATCATCCCCAGGATGGTTCCAGTTATGATTAAAGAAACGTATTTAAATCAGTACTCATTATGTATTCTAGAAATACAGAAGCTAAAGATCTTCGTCTGCACACAGAACAGATCTATAAATATGGACTTATTTACTTGTTTTATTGAATCAATGAATTACGTAATAAATTGGATTTAGTGCTTATTTGATTGATATCACTTAACATTTTTGAAAAAGCAGAAATAATTGCCTTTGCTTTGTTTACATTATATAACTTGTAAAGTTTGTCTTGTACTTTATTTAGGGTATTGTAAATTAATATATTTGTGGACGTTTCTATTGACTACTGCGTCTAACAATAAACTCGTAATGCAATCATGATCTACATACTGTTATTGGTATTTATTTAAAGCACCTAATCACACATTTTACAGTTCAGTGCCTTAAATATACATTTGTAAATTAAAATACCCAATATTTATGTATTATTTTTATTGTTAATAAATAAATAATAATAATATATTTAATTAATAAATCACCAACAAATTGTGCAGCACTTCTTACAATACATATATTCAGACAATGTCCTAACAGAGTAAGACAAACCGAGGGGCAAGTTTACAATTTAGAAAACAATTTAATGTGCATTTCCTTTTTTGCCAGGATTTGCATGATTATTACTTATTATTATTATTAACCTGCCCCCCAGATATGCCTTATACACCCCTATATGCCACTCTGCCTCCCTGATATTCATTTTAACCCCTAAAAAACAAATGAATGTGGGGTATTATTGTATTTGAGGATGCTGCCAAACATAAACCAGGATTTTTCAGCAGTGGCACACAATCTGTGAAATAAATCCTGAATACAATTGTAAACATTTTTCAATTTTTTTTCTCAACATTTTCTAACATTGTTTCTGCTAAATGATGGAAAGTACATGTAAAAATAAAATATGCATGTGTAGTAACACTGTATGTAAAGGGGGATCATCATGGTTACCAAACATATGGATAAAAAATATCCACCAAGATGTGAAAAGCCCTGGTCATGAAAGGATTAATGTAAGGGGGTGACATTAGTCTGTATCTGTGAATGAAATTTAACATTTCCTACTGTACATTAATTTTTTTACAGGTCCCAGCTGAAAAGACGTCAAACAGCCGCAGTGACTATCTCCAATCCTTAAGTGTTATCTTCTCCCTACAATTTTATTCTGTTCACATTATCTCAATTTTGCATCAAGGTTTAAGTTATTAAATAACACTCAAATGGTGTTTTAGTATTCAGTCCACAATAATAAATTTATGTTCTTAACTAAGAGACAAGAAATTATGTAAAGGATCTTGTTTCCTTCTGTTTGCGTGACATGAAGCGAAAATCCTAAAAAGCCAAGAGTATTACTTTTATTTTGTAGAGGTTGTTCTTAGTTCCACAAATAGTGCATAATGCCTTTTAGCCATAAGAAATACGCTCTGTGTTATACATGATGTCTCAAAAGAGAAATATGCATAATCCAATCATGATGCCATCTGGAGTATTTTCACTGAACTGCAGTTTAGAATATGCAGAGTGCTAGTGTTAACCTCTTCAATCCCAGGGGTTTTTGGCACCTCAAGTCCCAGAGCAATTTTGCCATTTTTGCGCTATGTTGGTTCAGCGATTATTCTCTTTTCCTGTGAATAGTGTACCCATGTAAACTATATATTGTTTTTTCAAGGAGAGATAGAGCTTTCTTTTGATACCATAGTTGGATGATTAGCTGGAAATTTAGAATGAGAAATTTAGTAAAAACTAGCGAAAATTAGAAAAAAAACCTAATTTTTTTTTTAATTTTCCCTCTGAATCCTCACAAAATTAGGTAAATTGATGGGAAATCCCATCCAAGTTTATCGATTCAGGTGTCCTGATTTCAGAAATACCTAATTTTTATAGATTTTCCATACTTTCCCAGCACCAGGGAGCATACTATAAGGTGTACATTTTTTGTACAATTTTTATGCCTATGATTTAACGGGTTTGGGGGTTGTGAACGGGGGCAGGAGGGTTATACTGGATAGATGTTATGCTAGGGCAATGGGATGTAAAGTGTTTTAATTTTTTTATTATTATATTTTTTATATATGTTTCACATTTTTTTATTACATTTTTTTATTTTTTTAATTAAATGTTTTAAATTTTTTGTAACAATGTCACAATGACATCACTTAGCTCACTTTATTATTTTTTTTTAAGTATTATTTATATTATTATTTTAATTATTTTTTATTATTATTTTTTAAATGAATAAACTTTTTTTTTTTCCTTTTTCTGTTTCAGGACGGGAGGGGGGTGAGAAACATGGTTTCTCACTCCCCTCCCAGTGATCCCCCTGCACCGATGACACTGTGATATCTATGCAGGTCCTCAAAGACGTGCATAGGGATTGCAGCATCTGTGTCTCATTGGAGGACAGGATATCCCCTACAGAGTGTGCTAGTTACAGCACCTAGCGTTACTTATGTGATGTTGAATAAAATGTTTATATATATATATATATATATATATATATATATATATATATATATATATATTGTAAATGTCTCTATGTATGTGGAAGCATAAAACATGGGCTATTGCTCTAAATCACTGTGATGTCACAATCCTATGTCATCGTGGTCACCACATAAACTAGGTATTTCTCTAGTGAAATGTCATTTGATGCTCCAGCTCTTAGAGATTTGGATTCAAAGAATTGAATTTTGACAAAAGGAGTAGGTAACAGCAAAATGAGGGTGTTTGATCTTCTTCCAACTGATGTGGAAATGGTGGATGCTGAACATTATTACAGGAGAGCCCTGAAACAACTCTGGCATGGAGAAGATGATGGCCTTGCTGTTACCAAAAAAAGAAAGATTGAAATCAGTGAGGAAAGCAGGAAAGCTATAAAGCGGCAGTTGGAAGGTGAAGAGGATGACAGTTTGACACCAAAAGGGAAGAAGGGAAAATATTTTGGAGAAGGCACGACTCCTGTGAAGCGGTCCAGGGATGGAGATGATGGGGACACTTTTACGGCAAAGTGGAGGAGAGTGTGCTAGTTACAGCGCCTAGCGCTACTTATGTGATGTTGAATAAAATGTTTGATTTAATTTAGTTCTCTTCTGTGAATGTGATATCTGATCCATGTGTACTTAGTATATATATATATATATATATATATATATATATATATATATATATATATACTTAATATGTATATAATAAATGAGAAACCATAACTAGAGATCTATTCATCCAAACTGGTCCACCTTTGAGAGGAATTCAGTCCCATAGCATGCTGCTGGGTGTGTGTGTCCATTAATGTAGTGCTGCTGTAAATGGTGATGGTCCTGCATGCAAACAAGTGTCTGGATGTCTTCCTTAAACTTGAGATGCTGCTTCTGTAAGTGAAAGGTGAGTCTAGATTTTTCACAGGGATCTCCCCTTTGGAAACGCCCCTGAGTTGTTGCAAAATCCAAAACGCCCTTAGAATTTAAACCATACTCTAGGTAACATTGTTTTGATTATATCTACTTTACTATGAAAATAAATGAAAGATTTTTTTAAAACACAAAATCTTTTACTCATTTACAAAAGCTAATGAAAAAGCCTGCTAATTAGATGCAATCTACATGCATTTAAAACAGGAATTACAGCTGAGCACAAATCTGGTAAAATGGCAAACATCTCCAGGCTTTAAGGAACAATATACCAAGAGAGAAAAAAGGTATTAAATTGATAAACTGGTTTTGACCAACCTAATATATATATATATATATATATATATATATATATATATATATATATATATATATATATATATATATATTGTAATATATATTGTAAATGTCTCTATGTATGTGGAAGCATAAAACATATGCCCCATAAATACCCCATTAACCATAGCTGTCCCTAAATTAATTCCATGTACTCCAGATAAATTACCTAATAAATTGGTATGGTTGATGGGGTCTTTAGTAATAATTCAGGGGTAGTTATGATTAATGGGGTGTTTAGGGTTAATTTTAGGGGCAGTTATGGTTGATGGGGTACTAAGGGTTAATTTAGTGCTGCAGACTGAGGGTTAATTTAATTAATTTAATAAAGTTAACTTAAGGTGCAGTTAGAGGTAAAGGAGGAATTTAAATCCTGGGGGCAGTGATGATTAATGTATTTATTTATAAAAGTATGATGATATTCTCTGAATGATTCGAATCCCTGTAAGATTCGAACGTTTGAACGATTCTCTGCCTTCAGTGACACCACTAGAGTAGGCAGGCAAAAGGGTTCATTGACTTTAATGGAAGAGGCGGGGCCAATCGTTAGTGTGCCTGCAGGGAGGGACTGGGAAACAGTAACTCCTGTGAGTTACATTGAGTGATCCGAAGATTCGGATTATGAATCGGATCATTTCAGTGAACAAGCCGAAATGATCCGATTCACTTTAATGATCCGAAATTCCCATCACTATGTGGCAGGGATCTCCCCTTTGGAAACGCCCCTGAGTTTTGTTGCAAAATCCAAAAAAAACTAGAATTTAAACCATACTCTTGGATAAAGAGATTCATTGTCTGAAAACGAATGAGGCAAAACGGAAAATTTCGTCCAAATCCATTTGTCTTGCTGTGCACAAGTCTACTAAACCACACAAATCCACATAAATGATATATTTTTGCTTTTTAGGGCAAGAAGGGCTTTCACTAGGTAACATTGTTTTGATCAAATCTACTTTACTATGAAAATAAATGAAATATTTTTTTTAAAAGCAAAATCTTTTACTCATCTACAAAAGCTAATGAAAAAGCCTGCTAACTACATGCAATCTACATGCATTTAAAACAGGAATTACAGCTGAGCACAAATCTGGTAAAATGGCAAACATCTCCAGGATTTAAGGAACAATATACCAAGAGAGAAAAGAGGGATTAAAATGATAAACTGGTTTTGACCATTATTATTATATATATATTGTAAATGTCTCTATGTATGTGGAAGCATAAAACATGGGCTATTGCTCTAAATCACTGTGATGTCACAATCCTATGTCATCGTGGTCACCACATAAACTAGGTATTTCTCTACTGAAATGTCACTTGATGCTCCAGCTCTTAGAGATTTGGATTCAAAGAATTTAATTTTGACAAAAGGAGTAGGTAGCAGCATAATGAGGGTGTTTGATCTTCTTCCAACTGATGTGGAAATGGTGGATGCTGAACGTTATTACAGGAGAGCCCTGAAACAACTCTGGCACGGAGAAGATGATGGCCTTGCTGTTACCAAAAAAAGAAAGATTGAAATCTGTGAGGAAAGCAGGAAAGCTATAAAGCGGCAGTTGGAAGGTGAAGTGGATGACAGTTTGACACCAAAAGGGAAGAAGGGAAAATATTTTGGAGAAGGCACGACTCCTGTGAAGCGGTCCAGGGATGGAGATGATGGGGACACTTTTACGGCAAAGTGGAGGAGAGTGTGCTAGTTACAGCGCCTTGCGCTACTTTTGTGATGTTGAATAAAATGTTTGATTTCATTTGGTTCTCTTCTGTGCATGTGATATCTGATCCATGTGTACTTAGTATGTATATATATATATATATATATATATATATATATATATATATATATATATATATATATATATACTTAATATGTATATAATAAATGAGAAACAATAACTAGATCTATTCATCCAAATTGGTCCAACTTTGAGAGGAATTCAGTCCCATAGCATGCTGCTGGGTGTGTGTGTCCATTAATGTAGTGCTGCTGGAAATGGTGATGGTCCTGCATGCAAACAAGTGTCTGGATGTCTTCCTTAAACTTGAGATGCTGCTTCTGTAAGTGAAAGGTGAGTCTAGAATGTGGCAGGGATCTCCCCTTTGGAAACGCCCCTGAGTTCTGTTGCAAAATCCAAAAAGCCCTTAGAATTTAAACCATACTCTTGGATAAAGAGATTCATTGTCTGAAAACGAATGAGGCAAAACGGAAAATTTCGTCCAAATCCATTTTTCTTGCTGTCCACAAGTCTACTAAACATCTTCACAGCTATTTTTTAATGTGCTACATCCCTCACAGTTTTATCAGGTTAGAATACATAAAATAAGGAACTATATATCTAGCCCATACAGGCAGTACACACTGTTCCTTTAATAATCATCCCCGTGTATGCTGAAAAAAACATAAAGAAGAGACTTGTGAGTTTAGCAGAAATTTAAAAAATGCCATTACATATAATCCAACGGACCAACTTATTCCTGCTTTGAGGGTTTTGTGGTTTAATAATTTTATTTTAAGATTTTTCTTTTTAAATTATCTTTAAACATTATTGTCAGAACTATAGTTTGCCTTATGTGAGATCTGCAGCAAGGCCAGGCTTGTGGAATCATTTTCCAATCCGATTATACATCTTTTCTGTTCTACCTTACCAAGGTTTGTGGAACAAACCAACAACAATCTATGACTTAATAGATGAGTGATAACAATTGGCAAGATTTATATATACTTGACTATGTACACATTTGGACACCATACTATTGGTTCATTTAGTGTATCGAAATATAAAATGTAGGATTTATGAAAAACCGACTTGCTCGTACTGTATGTTTCACTTACATGCAATGCATTGCAACAACAATACAAGACACATCTGTCTTACAAAGTCATTTTACATGGTTACTTATTAATCAGCTGGATCGAGAGCCGACGTTTGGAGACCAAAAATCCTTCACAAATACTCTGGGAAAAAGTTATTGATCCCAGCAACCACGATGTGACCGATGAGATCAACAAATTATACCCACATAATTGGTCTTTTGTATGACGGTCAGATTTTGCCCAAATTCTTCTTGTTTTCAATCTTTCTGTTGCATCGGTCTGACACTGACTGAGAGATGGCACTATAAACCCACAAATGCCTTGACTGCTTATCTGAGCAATAAAGAGCTAATCTTCCATTCTAGAACCTAGAATACATATAATATTAGATATGATATTCAAGGTCAGATTAAAATGATTTGTCTAAATATTAAATGCTGTTAATGGTGATAAAAAAAATGTATGGTTTACAACTATCTTGAAATTGAAATTAACCCCTTAATGACATTAAAATGCATTGTTTTCAATGGGTTTTGGGACCGCCCATTGTCCTTAAGGGGTTAAAATAGTAGAATCGAACGAACCTGGACGCCATACTTATAAGGCAACCTAATGCATACAAATCAATCACAGCTCTTTGATCCAGGGAGGTTAGCGTACATTCAGATTATAAAGACATTATTAATATATTATTGTTATACCACAAAAAGTTATATGTACAAGATATGTCAGAATCAAGGGCTCGGGACCGATTTTTGGATCTGGTAAAACTGCCTACATTAACTGAGGACCAAGTGTACCCATAGCACCAGAGAAAGTAAAATGCATCCTGGATACTTTAAAATTTAGTAAAGCCTATAGAATTACATAAGGTCCTTACTAATAACGTCCTTACTAATAACATGATTTAAGCGTAACATATGCAATTCCATATCCTCATCACAGAGATTACCCTCAGATTTCCCAATGGCATGCATAATTGTGCTACCAGAAGAAGGGAGAGACCCGCTTCTCCCCTCCTCATACCCATTTCTTTGCTGAATGCTGATTATGAGCTGTAGAATAAGATCCTTGCCGTCAGAGGAAAGTTGTGACTTGTGTGATCTCCTATCCATCCAGATAAAGCGATCGATCGAGTGGTGTGGTCCATAATTGTGCAAATAAATTGTGTTTCTGAATTACATGCACTTAATATACAACAACCCGCTGGCACTTATCTTGGTCAATAACTGGAATGTTTCAGTTTTCAACCTATAAAATGGGACAAGACAAGGGTGCTCACATTCACCTACTTTGCTTATTATAACACTGGAACCATTCCTGAGTTGCCGTTCACAGCAATAATAGGAGTCACAATTCATGAGGTAGAGATGAAAAGTAACATTTTCAGACAATATAGTCCTTTTTCTTGGAGAGTCCACTAAGAGTATACCCCCCCCGCCTTATTAAGTATTTTAGAGGAATTTTTTAGAGGTATCTGGGTTGTGAATTATGTGTCACTCTTGCTTATTGCAGCTGAGCACTTTACAAGTCAGCTGTCTTTCTTGTAGGCTCTATCACCCACTTGGGTATAATTTTATCACAAAACTCGGCTCAGATTTGGGATTGAAACATTCTGCCGATTTTCAGTTGTGGTCCCAATTACCACTTCCCTTCATTTGGGTAATTAACCTTATTAAAATGTTGTTTTTTTTGCCTTAGATACTTTATAAAAATCAAATGATCCCACTTCTATTAACCAACCAAGCCATTAATGCATTTAATAGGGTAATGTCAAGCGTTATTTGAAAGAAAAAGATGAAAAAAGTAATGCAACCAAGGTCAAAGGGAGGGATAGGCTTAACCTCAGGTGGTATAATATAACCAGTATACTCCTTGTAGCTGGAGATTTCACAGATAGCTAGATATACTGATTGATTGAGAAAGGGACTAACAATTTATTTCCTATTTAATGTTTCCTCACAGAACACTGTAATCGCAACCCATTGATATATTCCACTATACAAGTGTTTCAAAAGATGAGAGCATATCACTTCTGTAATAAATATTCATCTTTATTCTTTCCCTTCATAAAAAGCCTACTTTTCAGGATGCATCTGTGGACCCCTAGAATCTGCAAGGATTATTTTTACTTTTTTACTATGTATTTTTTTATCTCCTTTTATATTGGTAACATATTGTACTAATTGATTTCTGGGGTATATACAGGATATGTAATCGATACCAATTAAAGTAGTCATTTTTAGTGCACACAGTAACACATTTCAAGGGTAACAACATGGTAACAAGGTTCAAAAAGAGAGGATTTTAAGCAATTAATATACTTGTGCATTCGTCTTCGGGCGAACATGAAAACGAACACGAAGAGTGCGTTTTCGTGTTCGTTCCGAAGACACGCCGTAGAGAAGACGGCGGCGGTAAAACGTAGGCGAAGACGAAGACACACACCACGAAGATCTTCGTGATTGTCTTCGTCTAACCATCCCCCCCCCCTTCTAACTTACCTTGTCTTCGCTGCATCGCGGCTTCGCGGCAACGCGGCAGTTCCCGGAAGTGGAAATCCGCAGGTTCGCCATCACGGGTTACAGAGCAGTGAGAATGAGCCTATTGGTCGCCTACAGGGACCTCCTCTGGCATCAACCAATTGGTTGATGCCAGAGGAAGACCCTGCAGGTGACCAATAGGCTCACTCGCAAGGTCTTTGTAAGTTAACCCCTGACAGCGAACCTATGGATTTCCAGTGGCATCTGCAGGGTAAATTTCAGCATTGGGGTTTTAAAACCTCAATGCTGCAACTTACCCGGCACATCCCACTGGTCTCCCTCCCTGTTCAATTTGTTAAATGTCCGTACGAGCGACTTTATTGGTCGCTCGTACGGACATTTAACCCGGCACAGACTAACTAATTGAACAGGGAGGGAGACCAGTGGGATCTGCAGGGTCAGGTTTTAAAACCTCAATGCTGCAACTTACCCGGCACATCCCGCTTGATTCACTGCACCACAGCAATAAAATGTATACATCTTTTACATAGTAAATTACCACTGTATGCAAAGCAGCTGTACTATAACTGTGATGATCATGTTAAAGGTTTTAAATGTAAAGGTTGTGTCGATTTTGTTCCATTACATAAGTTATGGTGGGTAAAGGTGACAGTTAGGAGTATTATTAAACACTCATCTACAGACACCAGACAAGCCAGAAGGTTTGTTTTTCCCTCAGAAATCTCATGGTGCTGCCACAACCACAAGGGATTCTGGGTAGGCGCATGCAAATAAGGCCAATCCACTTTATACATACTTTGAAAGTATTTTCATGGAAGTTGAATCATTTACTGGTGTGTAACAAGTTAGTGAGCAATATTTCCCCTTTTGTTTTCTAAAGTCTAGATTTTAGACGGGTCATTGAATGAGGTCCCCAGAATGTGGCGCCACCATGTAAATGCCAAAAAGCTATGAAAGTAATATATAAAACCAACTAGTTTGCAATTAAAATTAGCTCATGTGTTTATTTTTTTTAATAATTAGATTAAAAAATATTTATCTCTGTGTTATCGCTGTATTTGCCTCGAAAAAAGAGCGCTTCAAAAGTTTGTCTTCAGCGGCATCCCATGTGTTTTGGTGTTTAAGATTAATGTGGTTGCAACATTATTTCCTTTATCATAAAAATTCTCTCTAGCCCTGAGATCAATAAAATAATTGATCTGTCCAGGAGGTGTAAAAAATAGTTCTATGTTTTGATGAATATGAATACAATATATATTGCCTTTTAAGCAGTAACAAATGTGTGATTCATTGTAATGTTCCAATTAATTTTCTTTCATCTCATCATATTAACTTTGAATGCATACAGTTATTCAAAGCTCAGATGGCTTGTCATTGTAGCGAGGAATATGTTTAATTCCTATCTGCTGTGAAGATTTGTGTCTTTATGCTGTACATAAAGTTTAAACATTAATGAGGATACCTTATTCTCTTGATATATAAACGAGATGAGAGTAAAATGTAATCAAAATAAATCCCCAGACATCACTAAGTTTGTACATCTCGGAAGAAATACATCACAAAACTTTTTGTTGTTGTTGTCACAAAACCTGGGATTTTCAAATGATTTAAAATATTTTAACCAAGTGTGAGTAATTTCACACATTTTCCATGTTTAATTGCAGGGTGTGCTTTTTTAAAGTCTTTTTTTTTTTACACTAGAAGTGTAATAGTTACTAGGTACCTGGGGGTAGTCAAGATTTTTCAATCTTTTTTTTTTAAAAATGTTTAATATAAAAGGGATTTTTTTTCAAATAGTATTAATGTTTCTATAAGCATATTGTGGTTTCTTATCTTGCTGTAGTGCCCAGAAGACGCAAAAGGGTTAATAGTGTGTTGAAGGCATGTTGGTGTAAGGGTTAATATGTGGTTTTTCAGCTGTTCTCTGTATAAAGTATAATAGGAAGTATTATAGGACGTTTGACGTCAAGATGATGTTATGTGAAATGTTCCAGTTTGGCTGAACCCCGTTGAATATGTCCTTGGACTAGGAATGCTGGGAGTTTGGGAACCTAGACTGACAGGTTAGGGATACCGCATGCGAATCCTTTTTCTTTTTTGATTAACCACAGAATTTATAAATAATAGTTAATGGGCACGATCACGTAGACAGATATTTACATAGAATTTCATGTATTACTAAGAATATAAAAGTGGGCCGCTTCCAGCAATGACGAGACACGGATGAGTGTATGATGTCTGGCGTTGGCCCTGCAGCGCTGCGAAGGAGTGTATAAACTTCGAGGGTCTCCCAGTGCGGGATGGGACGTAAGCGTTATTTATTCCATTCTTCTTTCATTGCTGATTATTATGCATGTATTTTTATTTGGTTAATAAACTATTTGCATAATTCCATCCAGTGAGCGAAAATGTCACCTCTGTAACCTCAAACCTGTTAACCCCTCCCTGTCCGCCTACTTTACATAAGAGTATCACGCGTTAATATTTCATCTACTGTGGAAAAACAACCTGTATATTAACAACACCCTTACCACTCATATTTACAAAGCCTTGTAAAGTTTGCTGGATTATCCTCAAAACAATGGTTTTCACGCCTGTATTTAATGAAGATGATATTTTTCTGGATCTCACTTTAGGTAGTAGAAGGTCCCATATAGACACAAAAGGGTTTCCTTAAACCAATTGATGGCAAAGAATAATCTTTGAAACTCAAATTTTGTAAAATTTGTATATGTTTAAAGATTATATTTTTATTTTATGAATTATTTTTTTATTGTTTTTTTGTTGATTTTAAGAAAGAATGTTAACAAGTTAAAAGCAAAAGCAATTAACATATAATTTTAAGATATTTTTCTTGTAAAAGTTAATTTTTTTTACAAATAAAAGTAAAAGGGTGATGCCTTTAAACAAAGGAATACACATCAGCTCATTTTGGTTTCTTAAATGACATGTCTTCCTCCCTGATAAATTACAGCTATATCTAAATTATAAAAGAAAATTGCTTCATTTTCATAAGTCAGAGGCAATGAACTTCATCATTTATACATTTATCACAGTATCCTTTTGATGAATGTTTGCTTGAAGTTAAAGATCAGTATTAATAATTCATTGGGTTTAAACAAATATTTGTGTTTGTGTTGTCTAAATTTGAGCTAATAATTGCATTGTTAAAATGCGATTATAAATATACAAAATATGAGGGTCCTAACCTCTTTCATTCAATTTTTTTAACAGGTCCTTGGCATTAAAAAAAAAACTAAAAATCTAATCATAGCAGTCCTAACAATTGCAAAAAAGCAATTTTCTCTTATAATTGTCTCATGTTTTCAAACAGTATTGTTATTAAATAAGTATGAATTATGGAAATATGCAAGGATTATATGACATAGCTAAATTTGCTAGAAATTGTGTTTATTATATTTCTTACTAATATTTATTCCGAAGCGGAACAGCATTACAAACAGATGATTTATTGAAATAGGTCAGAGTATAATTTCATAGGTTTAACATGTTATAAAACCATTTGTATTTCTTTTAACCCCTTAAGGACAATGGGCGGTCCCTAAACCCATTGAAAACAATGTATTTTGAGCCCGTACATGTACGGGCTTTGTCATTAAGGGGTTAAATATGTTAATAAAGCACATATATACAATGCATATTCAGTTATCCATCATTTCCAGGAAAAGGCTTTCGAAGACGTACTTCTTATACATATATAATGAACGTGATAGGATTCTCTTTCAACAGAGTTCCAGCTAATTTTTTCTCTGCTGCTATCACGCTACCACACAATACCGTAGTAATATTTATGTACAGCAAGCCTGGACTAAGGAGAATGATGATGCTCTGGTTGTAAATTAACCCTGGTCCTTAAGGGATAAAAAATTTAATTAGAGTTTCTGCTCATCATTAAAATCGTTTTTTTTTTTCGCTCTTCCTTTTCTCTCTCTCTATTACTCCTTATCTACAACATTGTCTATCAGCCCCTACCTCTCTACAACACTGTGGACCTCCTTCACGACTCATTATCCATCAATCCCTTTCCTGCCACTTATACAACACTGTACAGTAACCCTACCCAGTACACAACACTATCCAACAGTCCCTCTCCCTCCTACACATAACTCATCTTCCCTCCCTACATATAACATAGTTCTCCATTCCTGCACATCAGGGAAGACAGTTTCTGCACATGATCAGCCGGGTCTTCCTTTAATCTCACAAAAAGGTCCGCTCTACCTGTACACAACACAATCTGGCATATCCTCACCCCCTACACACAACACATCCTGCAAACTCTCCTTCCCTCTCTGCAAGCAACACAAACACATGGCCTCACTCCTTCCCTCTCTCCACACAACATGATCACGCAAGTCCTGGCATTTGAAATGTTGGAAGACATACATGTAGATTCCACACAATGCCAACACAGGTAACCGTTCACAACTTTGCAGGGTAAACACATAAAATGTGAATAAATGTCATAATTCTAGTAAACACATTCTATCTAAAAAAAAATATGTATTTCCACAAGCATGATACCTGTTTGACCCTCTGGTGCACACAATTTTGTGGACTACAAAACCCTCAAATATAATTAACCTATTTTTAATTAAATATAATCTAAAAAATATATTAGTTGATTTATATGGAAATCATTTTATAGGCAAACAAATATTACGGTACATTTGAAAGTAGACGCCATCAAAACAGGGGCATATCTTTATACAGGAAAATACAAAAAAAAATTTGATGTGGATTTCATTGTAGGAAAAATAGTTAATGTATGTCTCTTCAATTATAATTAACCTACTATCTTTGTCATACTACTTGTCATATTCAAAGATTAATTAAATCTATATTTAAGCAATTAGACTTTGGGTAAAAGTAATCTTAAAATATCATTAGAACTATAGTCGATGGTTATTACACAAGTAGAGGATTACAAATTAATACGGGCAAAATAATTGATTATACTAGAGTGCAAAATTATACAATTTTGGTCATTGTAGAATTAATGAAATTATGAGTGGAAAGAACAATAAATCCAATTTTAAAGGTAAGTGTCTGGTCACGGCAATTGGACTATTAAACTTGCTTTGCCTTTAATCCAGTAGATTTTATTACCGGAGGAAGATTAGACCAGAAATAGAATGCCAATCCTCCCATAGACTGCAGTGAAATAAAAATGAGATAAAATCCTGTGATAAATTTTAAGTCAGGTAATAGAATCTAGCAGAATATCTATTCCTTAAGTCCCTATTTATTTCATGTGGTGCTTTTTTACGTCTAAAACCTTATTTTTTCATGTCAGAAATGTTATATTCCAAAAAGAAATATGCCAAATTTATCTCATGAGTCAAATAAGAATTATTGATGAACCTATTCCTAGCAAAATATTGAAGGTTTAGATGCATGCTCTTTATAAAATAACAAGTCATGTTAAATGGGAAAAAAAGCTCTAAAACTAAACTGTTAAAATATATGGTTTTAGTCAGTCTAAAAGATCTTTATCTCCTAACCAGATGGGGACTTTATGAACTTTAGAAGGTAGGCTCATCATGGTCACTGTGAACGTGTGGTGCCTCCTAAAGTCAGCGTCGTACAGGAGATCTGTGCTTAATATAAAAAGTTCTAAGAACATGTCACTGTATGTACGTAACGTATGTGTCCACATGCATGTATTATACACACAACATACTGTATTTGGCGTTTGGAGCCATCTTTAACACAGGACAAATCGGGAAGCTGTTCTGGATTCAGGCTTCAGGTGGATCCCACCAGTAGCCACCGCAGTCTAGTGTAACAGTCAAAATGTGTTCCTTTTTGTTTTTTGGGAGGTAAATTGTGCCTTTTTGTGGATTCCACACGGTTTGCCTGGTAGGCCAAGTTTGGGTCCTGATAAAAGTTTCTATAAAGGGTTATAGGTCATCATTAGCAGCCAAGAACTTGCCCTGAAAGTCAAAAGCGATCGTTCATAAAAGAAAATTATAATAGTTCCCTCCTTTCCACCCGCTCTCTCTTTCTATATATTTTTTGTCAAGATTGTGTGCTTTCGCATTTAGTTTATTTTTTTTATTATTATAATTTATCTTCCCCTTTTTAACATCATTAACAACATTAAAAATGATGTACTAAATAGATTTACATACGGTAAGTAAGATGATATATGGTGTATATCAGCATCATGCATCTTAAGTGACCTCCTTCTTTTCCGAATAGATGAAGTGCTTTGCTGTTTTCTGTAGAAAGCTGTCAATCTGTTCCTTTGATGTTTATTTCCTGGACATGTATGATGAGATCAGGAGAAACTTTGACCTTGTATCTTAAACAATGTTATGCATTTTGCAAGCGAGAAACAAGTAATCAAAGAGCGCTCATATATCAATAGTCCAAGAATAAATAAATGCACGTTTCCCTTTCCTTGTATCATTTATATGAAAATAAATGACTCCTTATAAATCACTTGGAATGCAGAAGAAAACCGTCGAGTAGCCATGCAGCTGTATAAAAGAACTGTTCATTAAAAAAATAACCATAGCGCCAAATACAATTTGGTTGGAAATTCTAGGCATTGATTATATTTTCGTAATTATTATTCCCAGTCTATAAAATATTAAATTAGGGCCTAAGCGCATGTTCCTCATGTTGCCTATAGTTCATAGACCCGCCATTCTTGTCTTTAAGAGTATTATTTAGACTTATCATGGTAATTGTGTGAAATTCACATGCGCACATGAGACTTAAATATTCTTACTCTAGGTTTTCTGTAACTGAGTAGACTCAGTCCTGATTCAGCCCCTGGTCATGTACTCAGGGTTACCAAATGCCTATAGCATGCATATGTTAATAACCTGTTAGACTCATCAACCACCCTCTCAGTAAACTTCCTTATATTGCATGACATGTAAGCCTCGAAACCGATCAACAATTTTCAAGGCCATAAATCTGAGATCCCTTGGATTTCTGCAATGTGTTTAGAAACAGTGCGTATCATTAATCTTGTTTATATGCTTCCCTAAAATTTTTATATGAGTCTCCTTGGACATCTTTTTGGTTGTGCTGCATACTGATCTGTACCTTACACGGATGTATGAGTAGCTTAATAGGTCGTTTAGTGGAATAGTTTATATAACGTCACTTTAAAGATTTTTTTTAGAAAACATTGCAGCAATGGATGCTACTAAGGCTTTTTGTGTATGTTTCATATCTAAAAAAGCCATTGGCTGCACTCCACTTTTTTTTTCTTACTCCAAGTATTTGACACAGGGTATGCCATTGATTTGGACCTTTGGCATGAATTATTTTAGGCTCATGAAAATTAATGGGGAAAAACATTTTCTCTTTGCTATACACAGTAATGTAAATTAGAATTCATTAAAATCTGTTTTTATCTAATTTTGTTTTATGAAATGTCCTTTATCTGCAGTCGTGGAGGCGGCCATTGTTGCCAGTCAAGTGATATTTGGGTGACTTTCCCTACTCAAATGCCACACTGACTACATGGCAATGCCAACAAAGTCCTGCCCGCACAGTGAATTCCTTTTCACTACACACTTTCATTAGAGTGTCAGGTTGGGTGACTAAGACCTGGCCATTCTATTATTTACCAACTTTTTCTGTTTTTTTTTTCTTTTATCTGTTACTAATATTATTTTTGGTGTGGTTTCCACTGTAAATATCCATTATAGGTTATCATCTGCACACACCCATTCACATGTACTTCCATGAATCAAAAACAATGTTTTATTGAACATTAAAGCAATATTGCATTTTTTGTTAATCTGGGCAGTCTTTTAGAACTAACCTTGATTGAATTTACATAAACTGGGTTTCAAAGTCATCACAACAAAAGTGTAAAATTATATAATAGTTAAGAATTGTTGTTTAACTAGCTTTTATTGGTTGGAAAAACTCAGACTGTACTTGGTCTTTTGACCTTCTTCTTGTTCACAATAGCCTTGCCCATATCATATGAATTAGACAAGCGCACGGCAAGCAAAATCGATAAAAAAAAATATTTTCGTTTCAATTTTGCCATTTTTGTTTTCAGGCAATGAATTTTGTTTTCTGGTCGTTCATTTCAGATGAAATTTGGGGTTCTATTTTTAATCCAAATGGCATTCTGGGGGCGTTCCCAAAGGGGGAGCTCCCTGACATCTTCTGGACTTACCTTTCATTCTAGAAATTTAAAAAAAAACATTCCTAAACATTACTATTCATTATGAAGAGCCAACACTGGCATATTTTTCCAACAAGAAGGGCTGAGCTAGACCTGTATAATGTATAATTTAATGAATGACAAGATTGAAGAATTCTTACTGACTTCATTATACATTCTACAGGGCCAACCAAGCTCTTTCCACACCAGAAGCTCACTGGGGTTGAACCTTCATAACACATAGTGAAACAAAGGAGTTTAAATACAACTCTAATGCATACTCTACTCTCCCTTAAATGACTAGATCCCACCGTCATTCATTGTTTGGGCCATGCATTTTTTAATGAACACTGCTTAGTGATGTCACCAGATTTTCAACGTTTGTGTTTCAGTTGGTTTGTAGTGTTGTTCTCATAGGCAGAAAGATAGTCAAGACAAATCCAAATTTAGGGGCTTGTGACAGACATAATAATTAGGCAGACGGAAATCAAGAATTGTCCAATAAAGCAGGGTCAAACGCAGCAGATAAAGAGAAGCAGTGTCATGACTATCACCCAGGACTTTCTTCTGTGAATAGTGAACCAGTTCTGATTTGGTTTTGATTGAGGTTAAGATACTCAGAAGCACTGACCCCTGAGGGATTGTTGTGCTGAGTTGGCTTGCGGTGGGGTTAAGATTATTTTAGTGCATCGTCAAAGTGATAATTCACAGGTCAGTTGCAAGAACATCATTACTCTGGAGGATAACTTGGAGCTCTGCAAATAAAGACCATTTTGATCCTTGAAAGAAAACCTAGTTAATAACCTTATGTCTCCTTCTATGTACCCAGGGTCCTCATTGCCCCTCATTATCTTTCATGTCATTTGACCTTAATTGTTAACTGATTAATAATCCCATTATGAAACTGGAAATGTTTGCATTGTCAGCAAAAAAATAAATAAAATTGAATTGAAGCGGTGTCCTATTTCTTGAACAAAAAAATATCATGAAAATGAATATGCGAGAAAAAGCAAAAGATTAGGAGATGTCATCTGCATATCCTGCATTATTTTTTTTTTTTTTTTTTGAGAAATGTATTTGTTAAAAAGTGAAATTCTATTTGCATGTTTATATTCCATCAGCAGTTTTCAAGAGAACTGAAGCAGTAGCAGAAGCTTTATAGGATTAGAGAGGGGATTTGTGTTTTGTCTTTATAACTCTTCTGAAATATTTTGTCAAGTAGGTTACTTCCTAAGGGCTTAAAGCATAACGTCTTTAACTGCTCTCTCGCTGTCATCTGTGGTAATGTAATACTTCAACGCTCTGAATTTTAATTTCAGCCTAAAATTGTATAAATATATATAAAAAAGTAATTACATGCTATATATATATATACACTATGCAGTTTAAACAGATACTAATTACATTCCGATTGAGCCCCTTCATGATCATGGTTATTTAACACCCTAAAACTTAGGATTTTTTCACTTTTTCTTTTAATAATAATTTCCCTTTTTTGCATGTTTAGTGTACACAACGCAGGATCACAGTCTACAGATCTCACATTTACCGTGTTTGCTCGATTATAAGACAAATGTAATGGTATGATGAGGCAGGACCCCAGATGGCGGAGGTAGCCAGGCCAAACAGGAACCAGAAAGTCAGAGAACCAACCGGGTCAGACAGGTAATCAGGATAAGCCAAATCAGAATCCAGAGACGAGGTCAACAAGCCGAATCAATACCAGGTGAGCAGGAATCAGGAGCCGAATCAGGAGACAGGAACGAGGTCAACAAGCCAAGTCAAACCGGAGCAGTAGTCACAAGCAATGCACAAGCAAATAGCAAAATACACCAACCAAGGGTGATCCAGAAGAGGAATTCCGGGTTTAAATAGGGAGAGGAGGAGGCGTGTCCTGCATTAAGAGGTCAGCCAAGGTTATAAAAGCATGTTACAAATGTAACGTGCAATATTAACTGTTGTGGTACCCGTTTACCGCGTGGTCGGCCATGCGGTGAAGACGCCGACCAGGTAGCGGTGGTACTCGCTGCCCGGGAAGCCGCCTGAGGAAGCGTCGTGGGAGCAGCCATGGAGCGGGGCCGGAGAGGCAGGTAAGTCCTTACAGTACCCCCACTGGGTTTCCGGGGGTACCTGACATGAAACTGACGAACCAGACGAGGAGCGTGGACTTCAGAGGCGGGCACCCAGGCTCTTTCCTCCGGTCCGTATCCCTTCCAGTGTACAAGGTATTGGAGGGTACCCCGGAAGAAGCGTGAATCCAGGATGGAACGGATCTCATAATCATCCATGGAGGAGACTGAAACAGGACCAGGACTGGCCAGCGTCCGGGAAAAACGGTTAAATATCACCGGCTTCAGGAGGGAAACGTGAAATGTACGAGGAATACGGAGGTTGCGAGGCAAGTCCAGTTCATAGGTAACAGGGTTGATACGACGGCGGACGGAATAAGGTCCAATAAAGCAAGGAGCCAATTTTTTGGAGGGAGTACGTAGGCGTATATGTCGGGTTGATAGCCAGACTTTGTCCCCGGGCATGTAAGTGGGGGCTGGTAACCGTCTGCGATCATAGTACTTCTTTTGATCCTGAGAGGCAGCAATGGACGCAGAACGGACAGAGGACCAAACTGAAGTTAGCCGCTTAAGATGATCATCCAACGCAGGAACACTCGAATCAGGGGATACCGCAGGAAGTACAGTCGGGTGGAAACCATAGACACTGTAAAAAGGTGTATGCTGGGTAGAGCCTTGTACCGCATTGTTTAGGGCGAACTCCGCGAGTGGAAGAAGGTCAGCCCAATCGTTCTGGTTGTCATTAATGAAAGCCCGCAAATACTGCTCAAGGCGTTGATTGGATCGTTCAGCCGCTCCATTGGTTTGGGGGTGATAAGCCGTGGAAAAGGAAAGGGTGATACCCACAGCTTTGCAGAAGGCTCTCCAGGAACGGGAAACAAACTGGACTCCACGATCGGAGACAATCACCTGGGGAAGGCCGTGGAGTCGTACAACGTCTCTGATGAAGATGACTGCAAGCTCCTTAGCTGTCGGTAATTTGACGAGAGGCACGAAATGAACCATCCTGGAGAATCGGTCAACAACAGTAAGTATAGTGGTGTAGCGATGAGAGGAAGGTAGCTCCACTATGAAGTCCATGGCGATGTGGGTCCAGGGACGACTGGGTACTGGAAGGGGCAATAGCAGACCGGAAGGGGGAGTCCTGGGGGTCTTGGTCGTAGCACAAGTGTGGCAAGATTTAAGGAAGTCTGCAACGTCCTTTCTCCAGGAGGGCCACCAAAAACTACGGCCCAGAGCCTGACAGGTGCGCCGGAGACCAAGGTGGCCCGCAAACTTTGTGGTGTGGTGCAACTGGAGTATCTTCTCACGGTATACAGGGGGCACGAACAACTTGTCAGAAGGGGTCTGGGCTGGAGCAGTGGGTTGACTGGCTTGAATTCGTTGCAGAAGGGGAGAGGAAACGGCAAGAGTGACAGCAGAGATGATACGGTTAGTGGGTACGATGGGTTCCGGGTCAGGTTTCTCCTCAGAGGCAGTACAGAACATACGTGATAAAGCGTCGGCCTTGGTATTCTTGGACCCCGGACGATAGGAGATTATGTAATTGAAGCGGGATAAGAAAAGGGACCATCGTGCTTGTCGAGGCGTTAGTCGCTTGGCATCGCCAATATACTGGAGGTTCTTGTGATCCGTGAGGATGGTTACAGGAATACGGGAGCCCTCCAGAAGATGACGCCATTCAGAAAGGGCGAGAATCACTGCCAGTAGTTCACGATTGCCTATGTCATAGTTCCTCTCTGCAGGAGAGAATCGTTTAGAGAAGAAGCCACAGGGGTGTAGAGGCCCTTCGTACGTTTTGCGTTGGGACAATACTGCTCCGGCCCCGATTTCCGAAGCATCTACTTCGATTACGAAGGGTTGAGATACATCAGGATGTATGAGGATCGGAGCGGACACAAACAGGGTCTTTAGTGTATGGAACGCTTGGACTGCAGCGGTAGGCCAGTTATGGCAGTCAGCTCCCTTCTTGGTGAGATCGGTCAAAGGAGCTACCACTTTGGAAAAGTCCCGGATGAATCGGCGATAATAATTTGCAAAGCCGAGAAATCTCTGTAGGGCTTTAAGTCCCTGTGGTTGAGGCCATTGCAGAATGGACTGGAGCTTGTCAGGATCCATCTCGAACCCTGTACCGCTAATGACGTAACCTAAGAAGGATACACGGTTGACTTCAAATTCACATTTCTCTAGTTTTGCGTACAACCGGTTTTCACGAAGACGTGTCAGGACCTTCTTTACGTGAGTTCGATGTGAAAGCAGGTCAGGTGAATGGATTAGAATGTCATCAAGGTAGATGACAACGAATTGGTGCAGATAATCCCGAAAACAGTCATTTACAAAGTCCTGAAAAACAGCCGGGGCGTTACAGAGCCCGAATGGCATTACTGTATATTCGTAGTGACCAGAGCGGGTGTTAAAAGCTGTCTTCCACTCGTCGTTCTGACGGATACGAATGAGGTTGTACGCACCCCGTAGATCTAATTTCGTGAAAACTTTTGAGCCTTTTAGACGGTCAAACAACTCAGAGATGAGTGGCAAAGGGTAAGTGTTTTTTATGGTGATTCGATTAAGACCTCGATAGTCGATGCACGGACGTAGACCTCCATCCTTCTTGGAAACAAAGAAAAATCCCGCGCCGGCGGGAGACGTGGAGCGGCGGATAAAGCCTTTTAGGAGATTTTCACGGATATAGGTCTCCATAGCTTCGGTTTCAGCCGGGGATAACGGATACACCCTACCCCGTGGGGGTACGGTGCCAGGAAGCAGGTCGATGGGACAATCGTAAGGACGGTGCGGGGGCAAGGAGTCAGCTTCCTTTTTGTCGAATACATCAGCAAAGGTCTGATATTGTGGAGGTAAGATGGTGGTACCTAAGGAGGCAACCTTCAATACACAGGGTTGAGGTGAAACGCAAGTGGTACACCGCCAGGAGGTGATCTCACGGGTGGACCAATTGATGTCTGGGTTGTGTAGCTGCAGCCAAGGGTAGCCCAACACTATGGGAGCAGCCGGAGAAGATATTACGTGTAGAACCACAGTCTCTTTATGGAGAACCCCTATTTGGAGACGAAGCGGTGTAGTGTCATGGGTCACCGCTGCAGGTAGGAGAGGCCGCCCGTCGATTGCCTCCACAAAAACCGGAGAGGCTTTCTCCTGCAAGGGAATGTTGTGGAGCCTGCAGAAGTCGCGGTCGATAAAGTTTCCGGCGGCCCCAGAGTCAATAAGGGCCGGGGCTAGAATGGTTCTCTCCTGGACAGTGAGAGCAGCAGGCACAAACATACGCGATGTCCGGTCGTGGGGAAAAACAGCAGGAAGGCCTAGAGGAGACTCCCCAATCCTCCTTAGGCCCTGTAGTTTCCCGGCTTCACGGGGCAGGAGCGCACGTAATGACCTTGTTTGCCACAGTACATACAGAGGTCCTGTTGGCGCCGGAGGGTTCTCTCCTCCTCGGAGAGATGTGTGGAGCCGATCTGCATGGGCTCTTCAGGCGGAAGAGAAGCAGAGTCAGAAGCAGCGAGACGTGGCGCAAAACGCACTGGACCCCTTCTTTGGCGATCTCGCTGTACCTGGCGTTCCCGGAGGCGTAGATCAATGTGGCCAATGTAGGCGATGAGTTCTTCCAAGTCCGTGGGCAGGTCTCGGGCTGCTACTTCATCTTTCAGGCGGTCAGACAGGCCGTTAGTGAAGGCAGCAACCAAGGCGTCGTTGTTCCATGCCACTTCTGCAGCCAGGGTACGGAATTCAATGGCATAGTCCGATAAACTGCGTGTACCCTGACGCAATGAGAAGAGACTTGACGAGGCAATATGGCCGCGACCTGGCCTGTCAAACACTTGACGGAAAGTGGTTACAAAGTCATTATAATTGTTGACCACTGGAGAGTTGCGTTCCCAAAGAGGAGTTGCCCAGGCCAGAGCCCTGTCAGTGAGTAGAGAGATGACATACCCCACACGAGCTCTGTCGGAAGGAAACAAGTAGGGAGACATCTCGAAGTGAATGGAGCACTGATTGAGGAATCCACGACAGGTAGCAGGATCTCCTCCATATCTGGGAGGAGGAGGTAAACGGAGGGTATGAAGACCTGGGTCAGCAGGCGGTGGAACAGCAACAGGTGCAGCAGCGGGCACAGGAGGAGGACCACGTGCTGGATCAGTCCTCGCCAGGAGGGTTTGCAAAGCCTGAGCAAACTGGTCCATGCGATGATCCAGACTTTCAATACGGGCTTCACAGGTAGACATCTTCTGGCCATTCTCCGCGGGGTCCATGGTGACCCTTGGTACTGTAATGGTATGATGAGGCAGGACCCCAGATGGCGGAGGTAGCCAGGCCAAACAGGAACCAGAAAGTCAGAGAACCAACCGGGTCAGACAGGTAATCAGGATAAGCCAAATCAGAATCCAGAGACGAGGTCAACAAGCCGAATCAATACCAGGTGAGCAGGAATCAGGAGCCGAATCAGGAGACAGGAACGAGGTCAACAAGCCAAGTCAAACCGGAGCAGTAGTCACAAGCAATGCACAAGCAAATAGCAAAATACACCAACCAAGGGTGATCCAGAAGAGGAATTCCGGGTTTAAATAGGGAGAGGAGGAGGCGTGTCCTGCATTAAGAGGTCAGCCAAGGTTATAAAAGCATGTTACAAATGTAACGTGCAATATTAACTTTTGACCACACGGTGGCGCTGTGGTACCCGTTTACCGCGTGGTCGGCCATGCGGTGAAGACGCCGACCGGGTAGCGGTGGTACTCGCTGCCCGGGAAGCCGCCTGAGGAAGCGTCGTGGGAGCAGCCATGGAGCGGGGCCGGAGAGGCAGGTAAGTCCTTACAACAAGGTTTTTTTTAGAGCAAATGCCCATCGTCTTATAATCGGGGTCGTCTTATAATCAGACCTAAAATAGGTCTGACTATGAGACGACTAAGATCCAGATCCCCCGCAGCTGCAGGGGACCTGGATCTTCCTGTCCCCCCCCCGCCCCACTTACCGGTACTTCTGAGTCCCTGGTGTGCAGCTGGGGCAGCGTGTAGATGTCTTCGCGATTCGCGTAGACAATTTCCGCTGCAGCAGGAAGGAGGTGTGGCTAGCAGCGGGGGTTGTCTGCGTCCATCGCGCAGACCTTCCCCAGCTGTCAGAGATCAGATTTCCCCGCAACGGTGCCGGGAACTCTGATCTCTGACAGTCGGGGAAGGTCTGCGCGATGGACGCAGACAACCCCCGCTGCTAGTCACGCCTCCTTCCGGCTGCAGCGTAATTGCATGGGATCTACACGCTGCCCCGGCTACATGACAGGGAAGTCAGAAACACCGGTAAGTTTGGGGGGGGGTCGGGTGAGTGTTAAATGGGGGGCATAAGGCATTTCTGGAGGCAAAGTGCTCTGTGAAATGCCTTTTAACCCCCTTAATGCCACTCTGCCTCCAGAAATGCCTTTTTAACCCTCTATACGCCACTCTGCCTCCTGAATGCCTTAAACCTCCCTATATTCCACTCTTCCCCATAATATGCCTTTTAACCCTCTAAATGCCAGAGTGGCATATAGGGGTATAAGGCATTTCTGAAGGCAGAGTGGAACATAGGGGGGTCAAAAGGCATTTCATGGGGCACAGTGGCATTTAGAGGGTTAAAAGGCATATCATGGGGCACAGTGGCATATAGGGGGTATAAGGCATATCATGGGGCACAGTGGCATTTAGAGGGTTTAAAGGCATATCATGGGACACAGTGGCATTTAGAGGGTTAAAAGGCATATCATGGGGCACAGTGGCATATAGGGGGTATAAGGCATTTCTGGGGCAGATGTGCATAACTGGGGGGCAGGTTGGAAAATAGAAGGAAATAAAACCAAAATATTTTTCTCAATCATAGCTTTTATTAAAAAAAAATAGTTTAGATGAATTAACATTTACTGGTAAAACTTTTTTCCTATAGGGTCGTCTTATATTCAGGCTTTTTCTTTTTTTTCCTAAATTAATATTCAGATTTGGGGGGTCGTCTTATAATCGAGCAAATGCGGTAATTAACACACTAGAAAAATATGTTTGTATATATTTCGTAAAATAAAATAATAATATTGGACCTAGAATTAGAATTGTGGATATTTTCCTATGTCACCATTTTTCTATAGCCTATTGATGGACTATAAATTCATAGACAAAAGTGTTTGCATTTCCTAAATCTTTTAACTCTTTATTGGAAGGCATTAGCATTTCATTTTTTACTAAGCACTCTTGATGAAAAGTGTTGTTGCCAACTCTATGTAATGTTTTTTTTTTTCCTTTCTGTAATTGAAGGGGGAACACGATTGTAGAAACATCATCACATCAAATTTGACAGGTGCAAAACAATTTGTATGTAAATTTAAAAGCATTGAATGCTGTCAGGAAGCTAAAAAGGGATTTAAGAATGTAATTAGAAATGCAGTCAAAAAGCATATAGTAAAATGGCTTCAACACGTCAAGAGATAAACTATTGGGAATACACAAAGAGGAATTACAGTCCTTAAACATTGCTAGGAAGAAATTGCAAACACCATTCATTATATGCCTTTATGAATAGCTTTTTGTTTGTTTTAACACTTTATAAGCCAACCTAATATGTGATACGTTTTTTGGCAAGGTGGACCCCAGGAACCAAGAACATATCTCATGCTTGGTGGGACTGTAGGGTCTCAGCTCTGCAATCATGGAGTACAAGTTTCATAGTGCAGGGGAGGCTGCTGGTTGGCTCCTGAGCTGACCACCAGACCTCTTTCTGGGTTCACTAATTCATGTGATTGGATGCATGGTTTGCCATAGTATAGGCATCTTGTCCTGAAACAATACATAGGTTTCCCTTAAATAACAATACATTAGGTTAAAATGTAAGCTTTTTATATGGTTGTCACTTAAATCTAACTATAACAAAACTTGGCTCCGTCTCCCAAATAGAAAAATATCTCACAATCCCGTGATCTCAAAGGGTTAAATATACAAAGATATATTAATGTAATACTATTTTAATATTTCATTATTACAGCTATGAACATGTAGCTTACTTCTTTTGATTCCACTCTGTCTCATAAATATACTGTATTTTACTCTTTAAAAACGTATTTTTAGGAATAAAATATTTCATCTGATTCTAGTTTAATCAATGCTAGCGAACCACTGGAGTTAATACATCATTTTGCACTGGGGAAAAAAAACAGTTTTGTCTCTTTCATTGTAAATCCTATTGATAAATTTGCCTGAACAACAACAACAAAAAAACACACAAAACCATATTACATCTTTTGTAATACATTATTTGTTGCAAACTTTCCCAAACTCCAGCCCTGGGGACAGCCAACTGTGTACATCTGTTGAAGTATATGTGGATCAATATAGGTCTCTTTATTTGGATCCACCTGAGCTAGCTCTCATCCTTAAATTTCCACAGATGACTGGAACGGTGCACAAGCTTCTTTAGAACATCAAAGCATCATCAGTCTGCAACATCTAATTCAATATATAGCCACAGGAGAATCAATCAAATTAGCATTCTCACAAAAGCCTTCTTATTGTTGGGCAGGGAACAAATAGAAAGACAAAACTAAAACAACACTTTATTGAATGTTTTATGCTTTTTTACATACATGATAATCATTACATTCATCTGAGTCTAGTAACAGTTGAGCTATGTACCAGCAATGCACAACGTGGCTTAGATAGTTATTTTGTGCTTTATATTAATAAATTAGAGAAAAGTTTGAAAAAAATAAAAAAAAATGACTGTCAAAATAAAATGAAAAATAACAACCTTAAAAAAGAACCCTTTCTACTAGAAATATAAATAATAAAAAAACTCCACTGCTCTCAGCACAAAATTCAATAATAATAATAATTTTTAAAAAAATGTATGCTTCAAAACATTAAAATATGTAAAAGGGGTGTTACTGTTATTGCTGAACAAAAAAGTGCCACCTTACCTTAATCTTAGGTAAAAATGCAAGAAAAGCGTATTTTTTCAATGTTTCTATTTTTGTTTAAATATATTATTCATATAATAGTATATTATTCATATGAAATAATGGACTATATATTTGGTAACAAAACAATTTGGTAACAAAACAAAATGAAGATATTCCATTAAAAATCCAGCTACAATAAACATTTACAACATTAACAATCTCTACACTTCTGATCCCTTTGATGTTACTTGGACAGGGCAAAATTTGGTTTTCTTTCTAAATGACCCCAATCTTTTCAATGTGTATATGTACACACTATAATTTTGGAACCTTTCAATTAGATGTTTCTAAAGTATTTATTACATTGATTTCAAAAATCGATTTAATGAATGCGTGGAAGGCTTACACATGGTCAAAATGCAATTCCATTGTTTTCATGTGAGTCTACACCCGATGAAGTGAGCCAGCCTCACAAAAAGCGTAGGTCGGGAATATACAGGCCTGCTTTCACATGAAGCAAAGACCCAGTGTACCATGTCTTCGGCCGGCAGAAGCAAAGTAATGTACCGCAGTTCAAGGAACTGTGAGCAGCATCATAACTGGAATATTAATATGGATCTGCTCATTAAAGAGAGTGTTGGCAGGAGACTCTACAGGAGTCTTGTATTTTTAACTCCATAACTTCATTATGAAAGGCCACATTTGGTAATAAATATAATTTCTCCAGTTAGAAGGGCTGGCTTGGTCCATAATGCATTAATCAATGGATGATGAGGCTTTGAAGGAATCTCACTGATTTAACTATACATTATAAAGTTTCTGCCAAGCTCTACTGCAGCAAAAGCCAACAAACACTCCTGTCAACTTTTCCTTTAGTTAACAGATCACTTTATATCCAATAGAGCCTGGTGCAAGCTTCCTCCCATCCCTCCAGTAATGGAGTACTTAGTGGAGGTGACAGCGTCGCCACAGACCTCTCCACAAAAGGCTCTTCTGCACCAACAGGTGTTGTGCCATGGGGAAGGAAACGTTTGCATAGAAGTCTGTGCTGGCTGTTGCACAGACCTCCTGGTTATGTTGAATCTTAAGGGGGCCCAATTGACAGCTGCCAGGGGCCACTAAGGTAAGCCCGGTTTTGCTCCACATTAAAGTTGGCCCTGCACGACTCACATATAGAAGAAGTCAATGGTTGTCCATATCTTTGTTCCCTGATAACACCCAGAATTACCATACCGGTCACAGAGAATAATGTCCCACAAAAGTCTGTGATACCTTTACACAGGTCACCATGCACAGAGTATACCGTATTGGCTCGAATATAGGCCGCACTTTTTTCCTCCACTTTAAGTCTTTAAAGTGGGGGTGCGGCTTATATTCGGGGTCTAGCGCCCGACGCCCGGACATGCAGTTCCGGGCGCCGGGCAGGCAGCAGGGTTAGGATACAGATCCCCCGCAGCAGTGCAGGGGACCTGCATCCTACTCTCTGATACGCTCAGAAAGCCTCAGACAGGTTGTTTAAGCGCATCGTGCAGACGTTCACCGGCAGCAGCGATGCGCGTAAACAGCCTCCGCTGCCGGCACGTCTGCACGATGTGCTTTAACAATCTCCCTTGCCGGGAATTCCCACGGGGGGAGTCCCCGCAAGGGAGATTGTTAAAGCACATCGTGCAGACGTGCCGGCAGCGGAGGTTGTTTACGCGCATCGCCGCAGCCGGTGAACGTCCGCACGATGCGTTTTACCTCTGCCCCCCTGACTTACGAGAGAAGACTCCCAGGTGTCTTGCGCAGCACTCAGCGGTTGTGCCGGCACCGGAAGTTGTATACGCGTATTGCGTAGATGTCCCCCGCCGGCCCCACAAGACACCCGGGAGTCTGCTATGGTAAGTCGGGGGGGGGCAGAGTGGCAGCATATCTCGGGAGGGTGGACAGTGGCAGCATATCTCGGGGGGGGACAGAGTGGCAGCATGTCTATTAAAAAAACGTTTTCTTTAAAAAAGCACCAAACTTTTAGGGTGCGGCCTATATACGGGGGCGGCCTATATCCGAGCCAATACGGTATATAGAAGCCACATATATAGATACATAAGCACCTGGAAGCACCTTGGCTTCAAAACAGATTCATAGATATAGATCCTCTTTGCAAGACAAAAAGTTCTACAAACTGTCACATGGAAGGTAGCCCAATAGTTCGAAGGTGCAGCAACCTGAAAGATCAGGATCCCAGATGAGCACAAGATGTTAGCACTACCTAACCCAGACTGCTTATCGACAAGGGATCCCAGACCTTCATGGCACAAACATACACTGTGACCTCGATATCAGACCTCCAGATCATCTAACCATTTTGTATTCATGCAGCTATATTTTATAACACATTGGCAAGAAGAAAATATCTTACTACAGTGGTCGAAATGCAATAACCCGGGTTTAAGAACTTGTGTTCATAGCATTTTGTCGATGAACCCCCACAAAGTATTCTGCAAAAGGGACTTAGAACCCATTAGCAGATGTTTTAACACCGTGTTTCCTTCTCAATATTGTAGGGACACGAAGTATATTAATACTCATATTTTTGATCAGGGTGTTATTGTATTTGCTGTCAAAGCATTGAAATTGTTTGTTTTTTTGATATTATACAGTTGCAGGATCTATTGAACCTGGCAAATTATAGCATCCTATTGTGTGCTGTGGATAACAATTACTGTTCTATGCGGTAAGAACATTATTGATTCTGCTCACTTTTAAAAGTGAATGAACAACGTGGAAAATTAAGGTGGAAGGCAAGGACAAAAGTTTTATAAAAGCCAGTTGAATGACCTCAATTCCAAAGCATAAACATTTATGAAAGCATTGTTTTCCGAAAAGCTGCACTCACATTATGTCATCCACTTTGTGCCAACCTAATGCCCTAAGATACTTTTTTTTTGTCACAATGGTCATGAACCCTTGTCATAGCGATGTTCGATTTTAGTTTAAATAATATTTTGTGATGTGCATTAAACAGAAATAGCAACTACAAGGTCTGTGTGCCAGTACAATTATTGTTCTTATCATCATGCTGAAGTAGGAATTATTTACCGGTTTCTGGGAACATTACAGAGACACAGACATCTGGAATCTCATGGCAGATGATAACCATCTGGTCTGCCCATTTTTTTTCCTGTTGTTAAGACTCAAACCTCTATTTTACCTTGGTCTCATCTTACATTCAGGAAAGCCTTATGCCTATCCCATGCATGTTTACATGTTCTTATTGTATTAACTCATCTGTTACCGTCTGGTGGTAGGCTGCTCAAAGTATCTACCACTCTCTTAGCAAAGTAAAACTTATTTAATTGCATCTAATAAACATATTTGATAAGATATCTCAGTAAAGCGGTATTACCCTAAATGTGTTTTTTTTTGTAGTTCCTCAAACTGAAGTGTATCTTGTTTTTTATGGTAACCAGGAATGATGTAAAATTATAGATGTCCCACAGTGCCATGCTTGCCTCAAACAGCTTGTGAGTGCCACCTTTGCTACAAGAAGCTTATCAGTGTCATCCTAACCCCCAAAGAGCCAGGCTGTGCCATCTTTGCCCCTAAACTGTTTGTGTGTGCCATTATTGCCCCTTGCCCCCTACAACATACCCTCTGGTGCACGTATGTAAACATACTTATATACATTTACACATGATAACACACACTCATATTCACTAACAAACACGTACACACTTATTCTTACACACACTATCTCAAATCAGTTACATATACATGCTCACACACACTTACACATACGCATATATGCTCACACTAAACACACACATACACCTTCATGCTCACACACACTTATACATAGACAGACATGCTGCTGCTTTACACTTACACGTAGACATTCATGCCCATATAGACTTATACATAGACATTCATGCTCACATACATACATATGTAGGTACACATAAAAATAAGCTACAGCGTCCAGGTGTAATTAGGAGGTTTTTTTTTAGGAGATCACAGCTGTTTTAAGAAGCACTTTAAATGTAAAATGTTTATCCATTAAACAATGTGATGTGAGTTATGGGAAAATAAAATATCCCATATCCATTACCAAGCTCTTGCCCAGCATAATGCCCAGCATAATGCCCAGCTAAGGGTAAGAAGAAATCTTACTGCATTACCTTCACACTGTGAAGGGGCAACTTTCCTTGCATTAAAAGCCCTACTGATTTATGTGAAATGTTTCATATAACCTCATGTTGTCTACTGCTGTTTAATGTATAACCTCCAATTGTCTTGATGTTTTTCAATTGAAGCAGAAGCTGTTTGTGGAGCAGAAATTGATGTACACTTCTGTTTCACTGACTCTTTGTGTGCGGAGTGCATTTATATGATGTCACAAAATGTTTAAACCCTTTTAGTGTTCAGTCAGAGATGAAGTCCTACATGGGTGAATCTCATCAGATGTGATGTTAACCTCTTCAGTAAGGCATATTTGGGGAGCAGAGTGGCATATCTGGGATATAAGGCATATCAGAGGGCACTATGGCATATAGGGGGTATAAGGCATATCTGGGGGGGCAGAGTGGCATATCTGGGGGGCAGAGTGGCATATCTGGGGGGGCAGAGTGGCATATCTGGGGTATAAGGAATATCAGAGGGCACATTATTTTAAATAAATGAAACATTTACATTTATTTTTTTATCCGATTAATCGGGGGGAAAAAAACGGCCAAATAATCGTTAGTTGCAGCCCTATTCCTGTTAACTGTGTCTCAGCTAGTTCTTGGTGGAATACAAACTCTCCCAAAGAGCTATTTTACTTCTTCCATGACAGCAGGCAGCAGCAGAGCTTCCCCAGGACCCTTGAAGAAAGTTAGCCAGCGACGATGGTCAGAGCGTCCTCATTGTAATCCAGTTCCCATCACAAAAAAGAAATATAACAGGATTAAGAAACAAATACTTTTTGGATACATTTCTTATCATTGACCCTTTCATCTTGATAACAATTTATCTAAAAGTTACTAAAAACCATTGGTAACTTAGAGAATATCTTTAAGAGCTCCTAGGCTAGATAAAATGGGATTTTAAAGAAGAACATCTAAGACAGACAGGTATTCCATCTTTTCGTTACGATGATCCCATTACACTTTCATTTGGTTTCTGCTGTTGTAATCAGCATGGAATGTATTACGTTTAACCAACATTCTGAAGCTCCTGTAATGGAGGGCTTAATATGATCTCATTACCTGGGAAAGCTTATTGATGGTGGTATGGGGGGATTATACTGCCCTTGCATTTTCCGTACTAGTTGTTGCTACATAAGACAGCGAAGTAGAGTTGTAAGGTCATTGTTAATCCACAATAATAGTAGTAGTAGTCCAACCCTAATACCCTATGTTTTTAAATTTGTTCCCAGCTATTTAGTATGTGGCATTTGTGAAGCTTGATTACTAAGATTTAATCCAACTGTAGAAAACCAGCATACATTTGTGCTCCGCTTGTCTTTTAGTCACCTTTAAAGTATCCGGGTCCCTTTGCTCTTATTTAAAACAAATGCGAATATTAACCATTATTTTTTTATTTTATTTTTAATTTTTCTATGTATTTTAATTGTATAACTCTTTATAAGCCCCCTATTTTCTTAGCCTTAAAAAATGTGGTTCACAAAATGTTAAGTAATGTCAGACTTTGTTGTAAACAACTCTTAATTAAACATTCTCCCGTGTACGCCGAGTACAGCAGTGGAAACAAATAAGCATATCTTGATTAAAATGCAGTATAACAAAAAAAAAAAAAAAACATAATTACTTCCTATGGGAAAACTAAATTAGGCTAACTCATATTCTGCCATGGTTTTACTATTTATGAGTGGTGAGAATTGCCGTCTTCATTAAAATACATATTCAACACTATTACGTCTTTAAACCAAACTAAAGCCACTGATCTTTTAATGCCTTAAATTTAGACACTTACTGTATAGTGTACAATAAAAGGCCACTTTTTATTCTAGTATCCAACCAACGGTATCAAACCTTGACATTGTCTACAGGGAAATTCAACATTTTCTTTATTGTGTTTTTTTTTTTATTTATTTTTTATTTTTTTGCACTTGATTCTTGAGTTATGGGTTTCTTAGTTCTAAGGCAGCACTTCAAGGTTGTCACTTTATCGCTCTCTAATTTGCATTTTAAGCTCTTCAACAGTTTATTTCTATAAATAATGCATTAAACTCCCATAAGATGACCGGCGGTATATGTGAAGAAGCAAATTAAAATCCAAGTAGTGCTTGGAAAAAAAAAAAAAAAAAAAAAAGCATGTTACCCAGGATCTTAAAATCAAATGAAATGTGTTATTCCATTATCTGTATATCTGGGAATTTTCATATTACTGTTTCATTACTGTTTTTTTTCTTGTAATATTTAAATGACTTAAAATCACAGCCTTGTGATTTGTTATTAAGTAATGAAATGTAAATCAGACACAATTTTCAAGCGTGAAAATCCCTTGGTATCTTGATACGAATATATATGAAATGAGTTATTTTGCAGCACGTTAATATAGTATGTTTAAATGATGCTTTGGAAGAGATAAACAAAAGTAAAATGTGCCCATAAAATATACTATAGTTGCAGAACATGAGAAATTGGATTTTCGTGTACTTGTAAAACACAATATTCTGTGTATTCTGGTGTTCTCCCATTTTGGTTATTTCTGTATAACACGACTTTGTATAATTATAAGTACTGAGGCTTAATTACTAATCATAATGTAATAATAACAATTTTTTTAAACTCAAGACCGCAATCTAACTTGGTTGTTGGCCATGTCTTAGACTCTTCTGCTGGAAGGGCATTTAATGTATCCACGACCTTCAGCACATCTTGACCTCTGACCCTCTAGTTTTAGACTATAACTTATTCTCTTTATGTATGTATAACCCTATACATAAAGTAAAAACGTGCATGACAAAATGTCATCGCAAAACACTAGCTCACACAAAGTTTCATAGGTAAAACAGAAAGAATAAAGGGAAAAATGAGATAAAATAACGAATAATTCCTTTAGATTGTAAACTCTCGAGTGGGGCCCTCATAAACCCACCAGTCCTGTATTAATTAAACAATGATTGAAACATTTTTTTTCTTAAAACCAAGTAGAGGAAGAGTTCAGGATAGATATCTGCTATGTTTTGTGTTAAACAGTAGTCAAGACAGATATGCATATCTAAGCAGCGGCGGCAGCGTGCCAACCGCTTTGAAATTAACATTATTCCTGCATAAAAGTTTAAAAAGTGGAAAAAAAAAATCAACATCAACAAAACAAAATCCCAGGAATAAATGAAAATGTGAAATTAAATCACCGTTGCATATTTTGAAATATTTGTGCTGTTCTACATCTTCGATAATAAATAAATGTAACATGAACATTGCTATAAAACATTCTAAAATAAAGGCCAAGAGACTAAGTAAAGTACATTAGTATTTAAATCCTTTTTCACCGTGTACATACGCTGGAAAAAGCTTCTTTAATCTTCCCAAGAGTGATTAACTTACGCCGCCATTTGGTATTGGCAAAATATTCTCTCTGCCTCCGGAAATGATTTTACCCCGGCCCTCGTAAAACATGTTTTAGCTGATCTGAGAAATCAAAGTAAATTAAAGTAGAAGTGTGTAGTTTCTTTTTAAAATGCATATTTAAAGGACAGGGACAAGAACCAAAGCCTAGGTTTCCATTACAGGCAATCCTAATACATATAAACCGTCCAAGGGACTGCCAACTAAAGCGAAGAAGAAAGCAAATATAGTACTGTGCAAAAGTTTTAGGCAGGCGTGGAAAAATGCTGTTAAGAAAGAATGCTTTCAAAAATAGACATGCTAATAGTTTATTTTTGTCATTTAACAAAATGGCTGTTTCTCACCCAGCTTTATTCCTCCTACACAGCTGTTTCACTTAATGATGGTGCTTCAACCTACATATTAAATCGATGATCATTAGAGCCTGCCTTGGATCAAACACCTATTTATATACCTACACAATCACCGACTTTGTGCAAGTCTACCTAAAAGAATTGAAGATTGAATCGATTTAGATTTTTCTTCTGTTCACTTACTGTATATTTGTGAAATACTTGTGAAAGTATTCTTAATTTACAGAATTTTTGCATACCTGCCGTATTGTATAGAAAATGAACCCAGATTGTAAAAAACAAAACAAAGATAAACACAAACCTCCGAGGGTCACATCAACCTGCCATTAATCATTCATTCATGGTTTAGTTAATCAGTACCCAATTCATGGGGCGCTTTTTTTTAATTTATCTGATCAGGTTCTATAATGCATTAGAAATGATATTCGCTCATCAATTGGAGACTCTCCAGCTTTTAACTATTTAAAGTCTTAAGAACATTTGTGTTATTCCACTGATGAGATCCTAATCAAGGCTGTCATTGAGTCACGCCAATTTGCATCCCACTGCGATACTAGATGACACTATTTATACAGAAATTATTTTGTCTACATAACGCTGTGCTGGGTGTTTTATGAGGTGAGTTGGGAAGTCTCTGGGTTTCGCCTGGCGACTCCGGGTGAAGCGCTGTATGGGGATACATGTATTAAAAATCTACCTCATGTAACATGGAAGCAGCCATCTTTCTGCTTTTAGGAGCTAAACAATTATTCCTTCCCATTTTCCACACCCCACTTTGAAGGTACTCATTGTATTAGGGGTCCGAAGATGCAACATCCCTGACGCCCAAAAAAAATATTTTGGTACACAATATGCTGCCGTACAGATGCAGCCATCTGGCACACCAAGCAAATGCACTATGGCCTGATGGCCGACGGTGCCGCATACCCCCCCGGTGCTGATCGGGTGCTACATTATGTGGTCACCAAGTGGACATGCCTGGCACGGCACCGCACGTTCTGACTTAAAGTGCCTGGGGGGTTCTTCATCGCCAGTCTGGAGTCTGGCACTCCAGTGTCACATTTTATGACCATCTGACCAGAGGTTTATTTAATACGTAGACATTAGTGTTTCTACATTCACCTTGCGCTCAACTTTTATTTTTCACTTATTTACGTTAAGTTTGCTCGATATTTTGTATGATATTCCATGAAGCCATGAACACTTTTGGCTTCCAATCTTTAATACAAATATATTCTGTTTGATTTGCTAGCCTTTAAGAATTCATTATATCCACATTTTCTAGGACTTTCAAACTATCTGGCCTTCGATAACAGAATTTTATTTTCTGTTTCATGGTTAAACAGGAGATTAAGCTTTGATGTTAATTGCATAAATTGACTTTTCAGCTGTACATTCGTACTTAGTTTATGATTTTATTCAAGTTGTTGGATTTTAGAAATGAGATCAGCAATTCCTTTCATCATGTTTTAGGCACCTATTTAATTACGATGCTCAGGAGATATACATTCATACAGATCCCCGTGGGAGATGCCAAATGATTCATTTTCAGCTAAATGAAGTTTAATCAGTTTAGGGATTTTAGCTCATATTTCTTTTAATAGATTCTCATTTAGTTTTAAAGGATCGGTGTGAAGATTATTACATGGTTCAATATGGTTCAATAAGTGCTGTTTGGGAAAGAAAAAAAGTGCAGGCGCTTAATCGATAGAATTTTTCCATAAAGAATGGGCTTGAACTAAGTGTTCTGAAGTTCCTGTTAAAAGATTTTTTTGGGAGCATTGGTGACGTGGTTAGCAAGGCTACCGAGTCCACATATTCTGCTATGTACATACGATGATGGAAAATCACGCTTGTCCAATAGGAATCACGCAAAACTTAATTAAAAAGCCTTTGTATTATCATAAGGCCAATGCTTTTAGCTTATCTGCTATTTCTAAAAGTACATAACACGACTGCATATGTAGTGAATATAAGTAAGGGAAATCTGGCTTTATATACTTAGCAAAGTATATACTTCCATTAGACACGTGCAAATGGGCCAAAATGTTTTGGATTCATTTTTAGTTTGTTTTAGGCCCATTCTTTTTAAGACAACAAATTGTGTATCCTGCCAGTTCGTTTTTGGATGAAAAACGAGGGTCATTTTAAATTTAGGAAATAAATTTGCTGTCTTAGACTCTCGCTCTCTCACACTCTAATTTGCATTTAGTCTCTCTTTCTCTCTGAATGTCTCCCTTCCTTCTTTGTCGACCAATTACGTGTCTTGCAGCTCCACTCCTGTGTCTTGCATCTTCTTGTTCTCCTTTCTCTCCTATTTTTCGCTCTTCTTTCTTCAGCCGAAATTTCAGTGAGGTTATCTCCGCAGACATACCCTCACTGAAATTTCCACCAAAATGGCAATCCTCCAATTGCAGGAGAGGAAGTCAGCAGAAGCTCAGCCATTTTAGTCAAAGCTCACACCAAGTTATTGTAGCACAAACCCACTTCCACTTACTGGCAGGACCTTACCTGGTCTGTAGCTCATGGAGTAGAATCACAAGTAATTTTAGCGGCCGCAATCTGCAGTCATTCACCGATAGTGATCTATAGAGTCGAGCCAGTACTGGAGTTACAGAGTAGCGCAATGCTAGAGGGAGATCAGGCATGTGGTGGTTAACGGAACACAATGTGACCCTTACTCCCTGACTCATGTAGGGTAACCCAACCCCATGCATTAAGAAACACAAAGAAAGAAAACACAGTGTACATAAACAAACACACACACATATATATATTTGATAGATTACAAAAATGCTCAATACGATGCAAAACAAATATTGATAAGGGTCTCAGAAACCGGAGTAGAAGTTTAAATGATAACTGATACCCGATCTCCTTTTAGATGCAATCATTCACGCTACTGGAGTCACATATCACACTTAATATAATACATATCCAATAGGTGAATATGATGATCGATATACGGCTTACCTTTTTAATGGAAATTTAAAGAAAAGTGATAAAATAAAATAAAAATCTCAGTGACTCCGTAAATCAAAAGCGTTCCTTGCTTCCTTAATAAAACTGATTGTTCTTCAGGATCATTGTAAAGTTTTATATGCTTGGCAGAAGTATTTGCAAATGTTTTCCTAGTGGTTTAAATCATTTGATTTTTAAGTAGAACATTGAATATTTGATGTTGTTTTATTGTGATTAAACAGTGTTATACTGACAACGGCTTTGTACGATTGTATATTATCAATTGTTAATTAAAAAATGAGTTGCACAGAATGAGCTCAAAACAATATTTATTAAATGTCACCCCGGAGGAAGTCATTTGTAAACCTCCATCTACTTAGTTTAACTTTGCAATAAATGACAAACTTGTGTATGGGTTTGTTGCTTTAGCCTTTTGAGGGGTCTTATTTGAGACTTCTTCGATGTTCTAATGCAAAAAAAACAAGTTGGACCACGCATAAAAAACTGGTAGAATACCTAGATCTTCATCACTCTGATTTAACTATACCTTATGCAGGGTAAGTCAGCCCTCTGTGCTTAATAATCTTATTTTAGGTTGCCACAGGGGAAGAGTAGCAATGTGGATGTCCAGCGGCAAGCCTAGGACAATGGCTCATAGGAGCCCAAAAACAGACAACATGTGTACATTAAGGAACCTACCCCATACGCATTTATCAACGTAGACTGCAGAGAAAACCAAAGCAAGACCCTTAGAAGGGACCCAGCCATGGTACAAATATTATCTAAATATCTTTTAACTCTATACACTTTGATGGTTTTTAAGAAGAAACAAGCTTGTAGAAGTGGCCCAAAATCTTCAGATAAGAACAGCCTGGGGAGCTGCCCCCTGCCTTCCTTGCCAGCCCTACCCTGGGTTGCCCAACTAAATAAATTGTGAAGTAAAAACTTTAAGTTTCATGTCGACTATTGTTCAGGCTGCTTTCTTAAACTTTCATAAGACACAACAGCGATATTCTAGAACGATAAATATTTCCACTCACAGCGGGTACAACATAAAAGTGTTCATTGACCTTAAACAAAATTAATTATCTTGTTTGGGATTTGGATTGATGCTGCAGTCGTTTGATCAATACAACCACACCAGTCTTATTTACTTATAATAATGATTTTGAGTAAATACCAACAAAGCAATGAAGACAGAAGACCACAAAACCCGAATATGCGGCATAACAAATAAAGAAATATAAAAGTCAACTTTATACTAGAAACACACATTTTTCTCCATGTAAAAGCCCTGATGGTTTTGTTTAAAAAAAAAATGGACATAATGGTTATTAAGGGGTTATGCTTTTGCGCATCTGAGTTTGATCTGTAGTACATTTATAGATCATTTATACTGTATATACTTAAAAAAGAGAATACATTCGATTCAAAAGGAATCTAAATATAACAATCAACTGGAAATTGATATAGGAACAGAATTTGATGGCAGATAACAACCATTCAATCATAATCAGCGCTTGGTATTATATTCAGGATATTTTTTGCTTATTCCATGCAAGTTTAACATCTACCATTGCTGATGGGAGGCTGTTCCATTCATCTATCACCCACTCTGTAAAGTAAAACTTCCTTATATTACATTTACGCATCCGACATTCTAATGTTAGAATTTTTTATGGCCTCTTGTTCTAACATTTCTCATCTTTTGAAATAATCTTCCCTCCTGTACTGTTTTAAATCTCCTCTCTCATATATATATATAAATATATATAATATATAAGACTATATATTTGTAGTGATTTTATTTTTTTCAGCTGTATGACTTTTTGGATCATTTGTAACAAAGTATCGGGCAAGTGCAATAGAAAGTTTTATTACCTCCCGAGGAAGCTGACTTTTTGGACGTTTGAGGACTCCTTTATCTTTCACTTCTATCATGAAATATTAAATGTGTGAATCTCTACACACCCCAATGCACTGCTCATATTTTAAGCTTTATTATACTACTTGTTTGTTGTGTCATTTTGTTCACAATTATATGCACCCATTTGGGTATTTGGAGGAATACTTTGACAGTTTTTTTTCCTCGTGGTAGTGATTATATAAGTTGTGTGTGAAAATTTAGAGAAGTTTTAGCAGTTAGGAACTATTTAATTTTAATTGAAAATCGATTTATATAGGACCAACATATTCTGCTGCATACCACTGGAAATCTACTTTCTCCTTGTTTAGAACCATACCTACAAACTATCTGCATTGGTTCTAGGTATTACTCTGGGTAGGCGAAGGGGCCTTGGCACCGTCCATTTGTAACATACTGATGCTGGCTAAGGTACGCAGGGTTTGCCATGCTTCCTTAACCAAGTTTCTTTCCTCCTACCTCCCAAAAGTAGCTGGCGGGGGAGAGCTCCAGGTGAGGAATCGAAGGTCAGCTACCAGGTATGCTTATCACAGATAATGTTTCCAGAATTATTATATTTTTCGTGTATTTATAGATCCATACACACACACCATAGAAGTTTAATGCTTTTTGTTGAAGCTCTAAATATGGAACATACTAACACTCCTTCTAATACCTTATATTAAATAGATTAAGACTTGCAACCCAAGGTAGCCACATGAGATCTAAGATGGGCTCTTAAAAAATGATTTTTCAGCTTCATTAATGAAAATTAGAGTTATTTTCTTTGGCTTTTGGCAGGATGCCTATTTCATAAATAAGCAGTGACGGATACTTGGATGTATTGATTCAGCTGGAGGCGCAGAAATGTGACGCACACAGCAGAAGTAGAACTGTTGTTTTAAAATTAAGTGGCCCTTTAAATATTTTATTTCATGTTTTCCTGAATCAAAGAACAAACTCATCTTGTTTGTCTTTGCAAGGCTCTACAGCTTCTGAAAATCTAATAAGATGTTCTTGCCTATTTCACCTTCAATATTTGTCAAGTTGAGCTGTAAGACGACAATTAACAAAAATGGGGGGGAAAAAAGGATGATGCAGTTGATAAAACTTCAAAAAGAAGAAAAGCCGTATGTCTAAAATGAAGACTCCAAAAGAAATAAAAGATGTATAACAAATAACAGAGCCTATAGGCTATGTGATAATTCATTTCATTTATATTCATTTTCATGCATTGTTGTATGGTCAATTTGTAGTGCCATATCCTAGGTTTTTTGGGGGTTTTTCCTCGTGGCAGCAAAATATTTCAAGCCTGTAAACTTTACGATCAGTTTCAGACTCAGGTTCTCTTCGATCTGTGTTTTGTTTCACAATGTTCCCATAAGCAATGTTTCTCTGCAGATCTGTAAGTACTGTAGGTCAAAAAGGTTTCTGAGCACATTGAAATGCAGAAAATTGATGCACATTTGGTGGTTGTTACACAAAAAAAAACCCCAAAAAACAATCAAATCGCCAATACAACTGATTTATCTTTCAACCCATTAATATTGTTGGTCAGGGCAGGATAATATCAAAGAAAATGTATTTGTTTTGATGTTGATTTGAATTTTTTTTCTTCTGTAATCACTTATACATAGATCTTTTTTTTTTTTTTTGATCAAGCATGCCAGCTCTCTCCTGGAAGCACACCTCTACTTATTTTTCCAAATATTTTTTTTTTGACCAAAAGCACCTCCTAATTATTGAGATAGGGTTTTTCAACCACACCAATTGCTAACAGCTGTATAAAATCAAGTGCATACGCGGCCAGTTCCATTGTCACCTTTGCCGCAAGCCAGTTAGTGAAATTTCTGCCCTGCTAGATCTGTCCTGATCTGCTGTGAGTGCTGTTATTGTGAAGTGGAAGCGTCTGAGTGACAGCAGGCGTGTACAATCACAGAGTGGGCTGCGGAGTGGAGCGTGTAAAAATTGCCTGCCTTCTGTAGCAACAAACACTTTCCTTCCGGAGCTTCATGAAATGGTTTTCCATGGCCGAGCAGCTGCACACAAGCCGAAGATTCACTCAGATTCACTGACGGGAATCCGGGTTTGGCGGACGTCAGGACAACGCTGCCGGAATGCCTAGAGCCTACTGTAACACTTGGTAGAAGAGGGATAATGTCTGCGGCTGTGTTACAAGGTTTGGGCCCCTTCGCTCGTGTGAAGGGTAATGTTAATGCTACAGCATACAAAGACATTTTGGACAGTTTGGGGAAGGGTCCTTTACTATTCCAGCTTTCAGAAACTATAAACAAACTAAAAACAAGTAAAATAGGAGCAAATGCAAAGCTAAGCTTAGGGAGGTAAAGCTCATTGTTAGACATTTAAGAGCAAGAGGGTCACTTTGGGCGTTATACAGTAAAATAGTGGCCTTCAAAATCTTTCTCAGGATGTAAAGTGGTTATAGCCACAAAATACTTTATAAAATATATTGAAACCGATTTTAACAACGAGGTGCAAGAAGAGCATGGCTGGCCCTGTATAATGTGTAGTTAAATCAGTACATTCTCCAAAGTTTCCTCGCCCATTTGATTACACATTATACAGGGCCACCTCAGCCCTTCTAGCTGGCAGAACCTGCCAGTGTTAGCCCTTTGTAATAAAAAAGCGAAGTGGGGGATTTGAAACCAAAACTCTCTTGCAAACTATGATTTCTTTTTTCAGAGGGTACTCTGGGGTTGCCATATTAGTCTTTAATAATACAACAGCAATGATTTCTACATGCCAGTCTACAGACTCAGCTCAGTGTCAGTGTCAGTTCAGTGAATTGGATGGCAAGTTCTGTATATAAAGGATGTTTATTGGAACAAAACAAAATAAAACCTACCACTACTAAATTTAATGAATTTAAAGAAAATTTTTTTTTTCAATGAGACTTCCTTTTTTTTTTTTGTTAGTCAGAGGGTCACCCTGGTGATTTAGACCTGAGGAATTCTATTTTTCACAGCAAGTCAGCAAGATATGTACAGGATACAAGAAAACTACAGTAAAGACGGTGTGCAAGAGCTTGTTTATCTTAAGAAAGGCCCACAAACACAGGTTGGTTGTTTCAGTATGTAGACTCTCTTGGCCTTCACCCTAAAGAATTCTGGAATAAAGAGAATAAAACAACGGCTTGGATTTTGATAGAGTTTATATTGAGAACATTTAGGTTATAATCAATCCCCTTACAATATGGTGCATCAGGGTATAAATGGGGGTTTATGGGGTGTTTGCAAACATTTTGGTTTCTGTTTTGTCTGGTCGAGGAGGTTTTCACCATACATTTGATACACAATCAGCTTCACACTAACTGTCCAAAACGATACATATATATATATATATATATATATATATATATATATATATATATATATATATATATATATATGTCTATATATGTCTATATATAAAAACACATACAGGTAGCTCATGTTTCATATTTTCTTTTATTACGATTCAATAAAGTAACACTGCTTTGCTTAATATAGAGATTTGCTTTTTTATAATTTAGAAAATACTTTTTATAATTGCAAGGAAATATATTAAACTTCTAAATGGTGGTCCTTTGCTTATTTCTCAAAAAAAATAAATCAAAGGTCTAAAATAAAAACAAATAAAAAAAAAATAAAACAAACTGATTCCAGTTTTTACCAATGGCTCGATCGAACTAATAAACATAATTCCTGGCCACGAATTAGACAAAAAAAATTCAAAAACAAGATTTTCCACACGACTTAAGTAAACTTAAATGTCACAAACTGAAAGTTAACATTTTCAGTTGCCAGCTATATTGCTAATGTTTTATGTCCCCACTGACTTGTTAGACAAGTTACATAATTATAAAACGCTGGTGATACGGTGCAGCTGGAACACCCATCAAAATGAAAGAGTTGTACGTTACAATGAAGCTAAATTAATCAGTTATTTTTTGAACACGGCTATTACACGCATAGGAAACACGAACAGTACCAGCCGGTGTGATGCTATGGATTAAAAGTGCATATTTAGTAGGTTGCTATTGACATCGGAAACAGGCAGCTGATTACAATCCAGTTTCATTGGATCTGCGCAAGAATTCTGACAAAATTAAAGTGTCACCAACATCGCACTTACTGAAAGCCATTTAAAGCGTGAAGTACTGGAAACTAAAGAAAAACCTGTAAGTATCTGCGTCATTCGGTATCCTGGAGCTCCAAGAACCTATATGAAAATACAGCATGAATCTCCCATGGACTGTACCAATAAACTGTTATTAAATATGTCTAACGATTATCACTGATGCATTTAATATTCTATATAATAAATGTCTTTCTTTCCCAGTAAGTGAAATATATATATTCTACTATTCCTGTTTTACCATGCTCAAAGCATTGCTACATATTGCATAGGCATAGGCCTTATAATTACATTAGAAACAATATCATATATCTTGAGTTTTGATTAAATATTAATTTGACTTTTTTCTGGGCATTTTACCAACATCTGAACAACAGTATTTATGTTACAATTAAAGATAGAGAAACGGGTTCAATTTGCGGAAAAGACTGTTACAATTAACTTGGATTAGGGAGTTTCAATTTAAGAATAAACTATTGTAATAAGTTCTGCTGAAGTTAATGGCGCTTAACAGGAAAAAACCTATATGTTTCCATCTTTTTTTCTTTGTTTCCTTGCAAATGGCTTTTAGTTAGTGGGATATTGTCCTATTACGGTTCTAATGCAATCAAAATACTGTGAACAATCTTGAACAGCTAGAATGAACAGCTAGAATGAAATGTGGAGTAAGAAATGTTCTACTTCAAAAATAACTTCACACTCATTTCGAATGGAGACGGGACTTCAGTCCTTAGGCACTGTCCACATTTTGAAGAATAAAAGCCACTCTGCATGGAATGTAAACCTAAAATACAGAGAAAACAATGAATTTCAAAGCACATTGACACATATAGTTCAAAATTCACAGTACTCTATGCAGCTCCAAAACATGTACATGCTATAGTGTGAAGTTTTAAAGATCTGCCACTAGAGGGCAGTAAATGATTTATAACATTTATTAAAAAGTTCTTAAAATCTTTTTTTTCCCCAGCATTGCCAGGTTATAAGTACAGCACTTGCTACAACGTTAAAGCATTTGGCACTATTAACTGCGATAGCCCAGTTATTTGAAGATATGAAAAAGAAAAAACTAAATTATAAAGAATATAACAGCTAGTCGAAAGATTGGTACAAATATTTGAATGAATCAAGATTATGTTTGCCATTTTTTTAGGACCAGCATACTGGTTTGTTTTCTTGCTCAATAAGGAAGAAAGAAAGATGAATCCATTGCAAACATTCCCTATATAATTGTAAACCATAAAAAATAATAAAGCAAGCAGAATTTCTAAAATTCCGAATCGCGATGTAAAACTATGGAGGGTGGCCATGAGGAGTGACCTCTAAATATAAATCCAGTTGTGATTGAGTAAATGATTATAAGGAGACAAAGTAAAAGGATAAGACTGTTTTTGACAGTTCTGGGTAGAATCCAGCAATAAATCACTAATATATGTTAGCTGATTAAACAAGACACCGGAAGAGAAGGCAGGGGCGAAAAGAAGATTGCTGGACAGACAAAAGAAAGATTAAAGAGCTAAGCCAACCAGACTACAAAACAGGTAAATGAACCTTTACAAGAATCCTACTGACCCATCAAGCATACTGTTTAACACTAATGATGGCAACATATATTTCAGCTGCTGGGAACAAGCATTATATACTAAGAATCATTAAATAGCACATAGCATCAATCCCATCTGCTACAGCAAAAACCCTAGAAACACAGTCACATATTTCCAAGTCTCTGGGCAATACACTCTTTCTTGACATTATGGTCAAATTAAATGCAGAAGTAGCAATTAAGGCAGCCACATAACAGAATATTTTGGTGAGATGTATCTGCTGATCACAGCCAGGATGTGGTATTTTAACGATGGCATATCTTCATTTTATTGGGATCAATGAGCTGGACGTTTAATTATGTTGGTCTCCATTTATTTTCATCCATTCCCCGATGAGCACCAGCAGAGGCTCTTTTTCCCCCCAAACCGACTCTCGTTATAAATACTGGGGTAACGGGCGTCACTGATTAGATTTCCTTTAGGAGGAATGGGGGAAAAAAACCTTTTTGTCCACCATTAAAAAGCTTTTGATGACATGCATAAAAAAGATGTAATTTCAAATATTTAACTGTACAACACCAGTAAAAATACTGCCTTCTGTGAGATTCAAAGTGAATGTGGAAGCTGGTGAGGAAAAACGAGGGGTGGGAGAATACAGAATCTGCAAAGGGTGAAGGGAGAAGGCTAAAGGAAAATGAATTAAATTGTCCTGGGGAATTCTCCCTACACCATTTGAAAATAATTACTTTAAATAAAAGTCCAACAGGTGAAGGAAAAACGAGCAAAGAAACAAACAAACAAAAACTTACCAAGAGCGAGTAAGCACGATTATTGTAGGGAATATTCTCTGTAAAGAACTCCGTGGTGTGGCTTATTCTTTGGTGCCCACCGTATTCTGCAGCATCAGTATCCAGAACTATCATATACTTACAATTTAAAGATTAAGGACCATATGTTTGTAAGGTGGATGACACAGCCAATACAAATTAGAAAATAAAACGAGACCAATTGTGTGTTCAGTAAAATAAATGATCAAATGTAATAATTTTGAGTTAGGAAAATATCATGTACAGTCTTTATCATGTTGCTTAATAAACTTCACAAACGGACTATCCCAATCCCTTTCCAACTATGAATCATGGACCACCCAGTGCTTCACAGGATCTTCATATTGGTTTCTGTCTTGATGAAGCACAATACTGAGTAACTAAGCAGGACTGTGCAAAAGTGCAAAAGAGTAAGACATGTTAATAGTTTATTTTAATAATTTAACAAAAATTGAGTGAAAAGGAGAAAAATCTAGATCAAAATGAATATTTGGTGTGAGCACCCATTGCCTTCCAAAAAGCATCAGTCCTTTTTACACTTGCACAAAGTAATGGATTTTGTAGCCACATATTTAGGTTCATGATAAAGCAATTATACCAAACAGGTGCTACTGCACATCAATTTAATATGTAGGTTGAAACACAATCATTAAATGAAACAGAAACAGCTGTGTAGGAGGAATAAAACTGGGTGGAGAACAGCAACAAGACATAAGGTAGTTACACTGTATCTGCAAGGTCTCTCCCAAGCAGAAACTTCAAGGCAGACGAGTTTCTAGCACAAAGGAACGGGCAATGTTGAGAACCGAGTGCAGAAAACTAAAAATTTGTAATATTGAGTTTGGTCGCTGAAGGTCTGCGGACAGTAAAGTATGGTGTAGGTTCCTTACAGGTTTGGGGCTGCATTTCTGCAAATATAGTTGGGGATTTGGTCTTAATTGATGGTCTCCTCACTGCTTATCCATCGTGCAACACCATCAGGGGGGTATCTGACTGGCCTCAAACTTATTCTGCAGCATGACAACGACCCCAAACATACAGCCAAAGTCATTAAGAAATATCTTTGGAGTAAAGAAGAACGAGGAGTCCTGGAGGTCATGGTACGTCCCCCACAGAGCCCTGATCTCAACATCAAGTCTGTGTGGTGTAACAAGAAGAGAGAAGCAACTCAGGCTGCCTAAATCTACAGAAGAGCTGCAGTTAGTTCTCCAACATGTTTGGAACAATCTACCAGCCGAGTTCCTTAAAAAACAAAACAGTGCACGAGTTTACCTAAAAGAATTGATGCAAAGGGAGGCCACACCAAATAATGACATTTGATTTAGATTTTTCTTCTGCTGACTCACTTTGCATTTTGTTAAATGATAAAATGTAACTATTAACTTTTGCACAGTACTGTGCTCTATTTCACAACAAGAAAGGAAATCTTACCTTAATTAAACATATTTCATTTCACTTGATACGGGTTATAATGCTGTATACATTCTGGGTTTCCTTGGAAATATATTATTATATTTTGAAACAACAGTATAATCTGTCTATAATTTGTCAAGTCTTCTTGTGCGTTAAAGATCATTTATCAACAATAAATCAAGTGGAATGTCACCTGATACTTTGGGTTTCTAAAAAGTTAATAAAAAGGAAACAATTTGGTATTTTTGTAACTCAGAAGCATGTGAATCCCTGGAATATACATGATACATACAATATGCGTTAATAATGGAAAACTCACATTAACTCCAGTAACTCAAGTCTCCTGAAACATGACCTTACGAGTTTGGTTTCCATTGCAATCAATGGGGCCGTAACTCGCCTCAACCAACAGATCTCACTTATCTCAGCATGTCTCCTGTAAGCTTCATAGACTAGTAAACACTTCTGCGTCTTTAAATCTGTCTCAACAGTCCACGTGTTCATCCAAGTACTGAAAACAGCATTTGTAACGTAAAGAAAAGTTGGGTAATCAGCTGAAAATACACGACTAGTTTAAACCTGAAAATAAACGTTATTCTAAAAGTGTCAATTAATCCAAAATAACAGAAAGTCAGTGCTTACAGCAACCAAACGAGTCAACAACTTTCAAGAGCATTAAAAAGGTAAGCAAAATCAATTAAACCTTATCTTTGTATACCATGCTTTCATCGATAGTGGCCATATCAATACGATGTTAAGATGCTTCAAGGCAACTATGTTTTCACAGCATGATGCCCATAGCAAAAATACAAATAAAGTACAACTTTCCTTGACCCCCATGAAGCTGGCAAAAAAGTTTGAGAAAAACAGGATTACTGAATATTTTTCAGATCTAGGGATTTTATTTTAATTACACGATACGTGTCCAGCAAAGCGATTGGCTACAGACTTCGTACTCTCTTTGTACTTTGTACAGACTTAGCACTTGTCCAGTTTAAGGTATCATGGCCACTTTTATATATGTATCTAGCGGACCATGTATTACAGACCTATCGGATACGGGATATTGTTACTTGAGGCTCAATGAACAGCAGTAAAGAAATTATTCTCCCATTCTACCAAACAGACCATGGTGCCTTTATTCTGTTAATATATGTTAAAGAAAAACTCACTGCTTTACCTTTTTCATTGTATTTTACTTTTTCCAAAGTACTTTAATTAGCATTCCTCTTTGACGAGGCTGTGACATGAATCTGCCCCTTTAACTATAATCAAGCCTGCATGAACACCACTCAAAAATGATGTTTGGCTGAGTACACTATGTTCAGTGACATTTGTATTGCCCAGGAACATACCCTATATATCCCGACACATCCCTAAAAACATATTTTCAACAGCTTAGTCAAGCATAACCACACACATGGATCTCCCCAGCATAATTCAAACACAGCAACTCTTACCAACGAAGCACAGCGCACCCAAAACCTACAGGATTCAAACACGCATTACACATCAGGCAAAGTGCGATGCAGCGGCTTAACCAAGGACATAAAGCATTGGTGTGTTCTCACTAACAGTACACCTGAAACAAATCATCATACAGAACACAAAAAATTCATAATCATCACATCCTACTGTAAAAAAACCAACAAAACATTTAACAGGGGCGGAGAAATAGTGGCCTTCCGTTGAATGGAAAGGGATATGACAAAAGTCCAAGAGGGGGTCAGGAAAGCGAGGACTGGGGTTAATCCTCCTCATCGGGAATGCCAATGATGGCGTAACTCCGAGCAAGCCGAGGATCAGCCTGTGACCGTCGTTATTTAAAAAGCCTTGAAGCAGGTTTAAGCGCATGTACATCACATCATCTTCTCTGTTATGGTTGATAGCTATTAATATTGTAACTGAGACATGCTTTAAAGGGGATGACAACTACAATATTAAGTGTGCATTTACTATAAAATGTATATATACTTACCTGTCGGCTCTGCTACAGAATGCACTGCAAACAGCACTCAGTAAAACAAACATGAGCATTGTGGGTACTTGCGTCCCACCTGGTTGCCATATTTTGCAGCTTTTTCTTTACCTCCGTAGTTTTGAATATGTCATAACGGGGAGACGTCAGCCAAGTGCTGCTATGACCAATAACGCAGGCAAGATATCTCAACCAATAAAGCTAAGCTCAGTCTTTCACTTAAACTATGGATACTTTGAATAAATTGTTATATTAATGTAGTTCTGCACAGAAAATCCTACTATATGGCATTTATATTTCCAAATGTTAAAAATATCATGGGCTATAAGGTCAGAAATTATTGAGAATACATTCTTACAGAGAGATGTTAGAGAGGATAATTAACGCTTAGACTGGGCTTGGTACTGATCGAGTAGTAAAACGCTATAAAATTACACAGCATTATGGAATATGACGGCGCTGGATAAATCAATAAGTAATAATTGACTGGTTATGCATCCCATATTACATATATGTATTTATTATATAAGGGTGGGTGCTTATATAATAAATACATATGTAATATGGGATACAGTATGTATGTGCATATGGGGTCCCTCTAGCCAGAATGCAGCTGATTTTAAATGTAACAAATTTCAAGCGGGTATATTGACAATATAAAAAAAACTGTAATCATTAACATCAATATGTGCAAGATATAGACCCCCTTCTTTTAACAACTTCCTTAGGTCTAAACCACACAAAATGAATACCCGAATAAACACTTTTTTTGGACTAAAGTCCAACATATATATAAAGTTCCCATAAATTCCATAAATTATCTACTTATAATAATATGGGGAGATTGGTTTACCGCTACGTGGCAGAATAGTACATGTCAATATGTCTAGGTGTTTATGGCTCACATAAAGACAGGAGTCCAATGGAAAATTGAAACAAGATCCTTCCCCCATTCACAACTAAATGAGACGAACCCAAGGACCTAATATTACAATGGGTAGAAAAATGGGCAGATTAGACAGGACGAGCAGAATTATTCCATGTTTCCATGTGTGCTAGGGACAGTACAGCCCAGAGGAAACAATATGATTCTTGTTTGAGATCAAATGAGATAGTATGGATGGCATTATCCATAAGGTTAATTACTTATTGAAGACTATTGCTTATTCAGACAATCTGAATACTAATGTTCAAACCAAATGATACATTGTACACAAGGAATGCGTAATGAAACCTACAGCTTCACTAGAACGGAATGCAAATGATATTACGCGGATCAATTTTGCTTTTTAACTCAATTAACTGAGAACCATAGAAAATCTAGAATGGTTTAAAGTTTATGTAGGTTATTAACTGGCATAGTTAAAATGCAATTTGCCTCTTTGCTACAAAAGTCTACGATATAATGCAGAGTGATGCATCAAAGCTCTATTCAGCAGTAATAGGATGACCTTGCAGGGCTAATGATATAGCCGTGCAAAGAGGGATGTTTGTTCTGTCTTGGAAAACCTGCTAACATTAAACCTTTCAAAATTGCAACAAAAAAACAAAACATTGAATTTGTTATCCTTTATTTTAGAACAGATCAAGCTTACCTGCTACATATGACCGAAATACCTAAAGGATTTAGCAAAGGCAACCAACTGGTCCTATTCCTAAGCCAATGTTATACAATATAGATGGCCACTACAATGGTGGAGAGGTAGAGGTTAAAAAAAATATCAGGTATGACTAGAGAATTTAAACATATACAGTTTGATGAAAAGTCAAGAGGACATACTCTTTGATTTGCCCATTACTTGGGTCTTTTCTAAGTTGTCATCACTTCTTCACACTCAATACCATCAACCCAAATCCTGAAAACAAACAATCTGTTTTGCCCACCTTTGGGATCTCCCCACCAATGACTCCTCCAAATCACCCTCACTACAATCAAGTCATGCTCGCCCAAGCCTCCCCTTATCTCGTCTCCATCCTTCTCAACCCATTCATAGATTGTAAGCTCAAAAGAGCAAGGTCTTCTCCGCCGGAATCGGCCAGCGCTTTATAAATAAATGTAATGTAATGTAATGTTCTTTACAAGTAAGTCAACTTATGTTAATGTAATTGTCAATTTTCCGTTTTTTTTTTAATTGATGCAATGTTGTTAATTTTCACTCTATTGTAATGACTCTATAGAACCTAATAAATAAAATGTGGAGATTTCATACAAGGGGAAATGTTTAGAGGAAGAGGTCAAAGATTAGAACTACAGATTCACAGATCTAGATGTAACGTTAGACAAAATAATTATTAACTGGTGGTAGATTTGTGTAAAGTCTGAGGTCTTACTCTAGGTAGAAAAAAAAATGAATCGGCTAGAACAATGTACTAACAGCCATAGTTTATTAAAATTCTTCCTAAGAATTCTTAGGAAGGCAATCCTCCATTTTTATCTTAGTAACCGTTTCCTTTTGGATGAGAATGTTAAAGTAAGTGTTTAATAGATTAAGTGCTGAAAATGCAAGAAGCTGAGCACTTAGTACACAAAAATCCTTTACTGTGATTACATACTTTAGAAAAAAGTTGCACTTGAAGGAACAGTCTTAGTCCCTGGTTGTCTCTACTGAAAGCAGGAACCATCAGTATGCAGACGTCTTGCACATACTCAGTAAACTCCAACTGCATTCACATGTATGCTAGCAAAACATCAGTGTTCAGATAGCATAAACATACTTGGCTGCTTCCGCTGCCACTGACTAGAATGGGAGTTCTACTGAGCATGTGAAAGATGCATACTATATAGTACACTTTCGGTAGAGGCAGCTGAAGCGGAGTTAAATGAGGCAAAAGAATACCCGAGGACTGTATGCACCTGCGACATGCATTAACAGGAAAACCGGGCTATAGTGCCCTGGGTACATTTTCCCTGTCCATGAGAGTTCTAAGTACCTTTAAAGCACCAATCTTGCTTGTCAACACCCATGTTAATCATGTAAAAGTTTGCATGTTTTTATTTTTTTATGGAAACATGTTACACGATGACAGTTGCCATTAGAAAATAGTTTTGTTTTTTAATCTTAAAACGTGTGTTTTCATGTGATTAAACATTCAGAGGAATGAACAGCATATTCGAGAGTGCAAATAATGTCTTGTGTAATTGGAAAAAGACAGTGTTATCCCATGAAACTCTGACTGAGCAGGCTATTACAAATGTAAAGTATCTGGTCTGGAGTTTTTAAAGCAGGAAAAAATGGGTCGCCAGATTCTTTGTGTGAGACAAGAAAGAAAATTAAGCAAAATGGTATCAAACTGTGTTGTTGAGGGTCAGAACTTGGAAATGGGTTTCTAGATAAATATATCATCTTAATCAGATTAAAAAAGGAAAAATCTAGATTCTTAAGTGTTAAATACTAGGACTGTGCTGTGTGTCAATTAGCAGGTCTGTTTATAAAAATAAAATAAAAATACTTCATCATATGAAGGTTAATAATAGCACCCGTTCCCGAAATGAGAAGGGATGGGAGATTTAATGGCCAGATGAATAAAAGAGAATATATGCATTCACAAACATCAGCGTTTTATTGCTAATAAAAAAAAAAAAAAAACAAACACATTTTTCTAAGTGAATAGTAAAGCCTATAATATGAAACAAGAGCCTTTAACGAATGTAATATTATATACATAAAGGTCTCTCACAGCGGCAGGGCCAGATCCATTCCTATGTACAGGTATTAGCGGGAGAACGATCCAATCAGAATCAGCCACTCTCGCTGAATAGGAATGCTCTCTGGCACAGAGAGAGATAAGATGATGATGGATGAATGCGAGTGTTGTGTGAGTATGTTTGAATGTGTGTCATTTGATTCAGAATACTGTGAGCAACAGTTTGGCTGAGAGTGGTTAGTTTGTGTCTTTGTTGGGTGGCCTCTACCGCATGTTTTTGGCCACTATTTTTTTTTTTATGTATACCATTTATGATCTTCTTATGGGAAAGGGAGTACTTTAAGACCTGTTCCATTTAAAAATGATAGAACAGAGACTACTTAAAAGAAAATGTAATGGGTTAGAAAAAGAAGGAACAAAAAAAATAGTTTTTGATTTAGGTATTGTGATGAAAATATATTCACAGCCACATGAATGCAGAATAAACCCACTGTTACATATAATATGACAGGTATAGAATACCGATTGGGATGCACTACGCCTTTGTATAAAAAAGGACATACATTGTTAACAGACACTGACAGTTACATAACCGTACTTCAAAACAGTCTAGAAGTCAACATACTACAAAGCAGCATCTATGCCTCGAGCAATCACACTCCAGTGACTTGCTTAAATGACCTTATTCCCTCATTAGAAGATCTGGGGACAAGATGAAAATGTCATCGAGGGAAAATGTACACTTAAAATGCACACTCCTGAAACATCTGAATATCACATGGACAAATCCATTTGCTACCTGACCATTCTTAAAACCAAGTGCCGTTAATAATAAATTACTTAACATATAAGCAAGTAAAGTTTCATATGCATAGACACACTCCATAGCGTACCAGATGTAGATAGAAGGCTAATAACAACCAGCATTTAGCTTTTTTTATATTAAAAAAAATAACACTTTAAACCAGCACTTTGCTTTATGCACAGAGTCTCCAATAGCGAACATCTGAAAACTATAAAAACTAAAAAAAACTATATTAACTACCTAGTGAGCCAAGATGCATGCAATCCTCTGCATTTATCACCCTACGATATCTGCATAAACAAACCATGCTGTACACTCTCAAGGATTAACAGCACACAAGGTGGTCGGTCACGTATTTATTTATGTTTGAAGTATCCTACTCAATACCCACACCTCCGTCCCTCCTATACAAAACTGAAGGCTCAATACCACCTCCCCTCTCGCCGACATAAGGACTGGAATGGGGTCAGGAGGTCTATCACCCTCAAGGTTGTTCTGGTTGAAATGAAATTGACCTAAACTGGCAATCAACTGTAGAGTAACAATGGCCATTGAACTAGAATCTAACCATGATCTTCATGAAAAGAAACCTGTTGCTGCTCCAGCTAAGCCTGAAAAGAAGTTTGGGGATTACATCCAACAGCTTATACAATACTCAGTATGTTATCATGATCAAAATTCATTTTTGTTGTTTTTAAGTAAAGCTTTAAACATTATAAAAATATTCATGTGTTAATATTTATGAAAGGATATTTCCCCGGTGAGTTTACAGCCACTCTGTACCCAGTGAAACTTTTGTTTGGATGGAAATTAAAGATGAAAAGGAGATTTGCCCTCTCAAACACAATAATCTTATCATCTTCATGTTTTGCACTGACATAAGCCTAGGAGAAAAAAAAGAAGACTGAAATTAGTTACAAAATTCAATTGCTTTCTGTGATACATGGTGAAACAATAACAAATGTGTGAACCAATATATATATATTTATATATAGATATATATAAGTATTTTGACAAAGTTCTGATCTGTTGGTAATATCAAAAGGTTAAAGGGGAAGTTATACCTAAGTATTTGGACATACAATTTTCCAGATTATAACTTGCATTCCATAAAAAAAACACTAAATGGTTATAAGCAAACATATAGGAAAATAATAAACAATGTTTATTTTCTTAAAAAAAAAAAAAAACAACAAAAAAACCACATAGAATTTAATGATAGACAAGAACCATTTGATCTGACCATTTTCCCCACTGTAAATACTGAAAACTTAATTAGTCTTTGGTTCCTTCTTATAGTCAGATTAGTTTTATGCCTATCCCATGCATATTTAAATCAGTTACTGTATTAACATCTACCACTTAAGCTTGGAGGCGATTTCTCTTATCTACAACCTTACCAGTAAAGTAGAACTTCCTTATATAACATCTAAGCCTCTAGTTTTAGATTATGACCTCTTGTCCGAATATTTTTCCTCCTTTGAAATAAAATTCCCCTCTTGTACTTTGTTAAATCTGTTTACTTATCTAAGAGCTTCTATTATATTTCCTCCTCCAAGATATACATATTGAGATCCCTTAATCTTTCCTGGCATTCTTTTATCCTGCAAACCATTCACCATTTTAATAGCCCTTCTCTGAACTCTCTCCAGAATACAGAATGAACACGGTATGCCACTGGTACCCCAGATAGCACATTTTCCTTTTAATCCTGCACTTAAATGAATGTAGGAGGAAAGGTAGAAGGCACAATTTAAAATTAATAGGTGCCTAATGAACTGCTTCTTGGAATATAAAAGTATTCAGAATTTAAATGGTCAACAACCAGAACGTGTGCTGGTGAACATAAGCATAAAAGGCCCTTTTGACTTGTTCTAGAATGTAATTAGTTTACAAACATATATAAATTATAATAAATTAATAAAGGGTTTCATGCAATCATCATGGCCTTCAAATAAAATACATAAGGTTAAAAGTCGTGTATACAGTTGTGTGAAAAAGAAGGTATTCTGAATTTATTGGCTTAACATATCAGAATAACAACAATCGTCCTTGTCAGGTCTAAAGATGTTTTATTTTTAACAAAAATAAAGCCAAAATGGAGAAGCCATGTGCAAAAAACCAAGTACACCTTAGGATTTAATAGCTTGTAGAACCACCTTTAGCAGCAATAACTTGAAGTAATCATTTTCTGTAGGACTTTATCAGTCTCTCACATCATTGTGCAGGAATTTTGGCCCACTCTTCATTACAATGTTGCTTCAGTTCATTAAGGTTTGCGGACATTTGTTAAGCACGGCTCTTAATGTGCCGCTACAGCATTTCAATCAGGTTGAGGTCTGTACCCTTACTGGGCCATTGCAACAGTTTATGGTCGACTACATTATTGAAAGGTTCTCAGGTCCTGTGTCCTGGCTGCAAAACAAGCCCAAATCATAACCCCTAGTATATGGTGTTTGGCATGAACCAAACACAGCATATCAGCACAAACATTTACACTTTGGTCTTGTCTGTCCAAAGGACATTGTTCCAGATGCACCTATGGAAACCTAAGCCATTCTGCCATATTTTAGAGAGAAGAGGCTTTCTCCTGGCAACCCTTCCAAAGAAACTATACTTGTTCAGTTTTTTACTAATTGTACTGTCATGAACTTTAACATTTGACATGCTAATTGGGGCCTGTAGAGTCTGAGATGTAACTATTGGTTTTGTTTTGCAATTTCCCTGAGCATTGCACGGTCTGACCTTGGGGTGAATTTGCTGGGACATCCACTCCTGGGAAAATTAGCAAATGTCTTGAATGTTTTCCACTTTCAAATATTCTTTCTCATTGTAAAATGATGGACTTTAAATTGTTTGGAAATGGTCCTATAACCCTTCCCAGATTGGTGGGCAGCAACAATCACTTCTCAGAGATCATTGCTGATGTATTTTCTCTTTGGCATTGTGTTAACATACACCTGAATGCTCCAGACTACAAACTGCTAAAACTTCGGCTTTTATAGCGGTGGTCACACTTGGTGATGATCAATTAATCAAGGGCATTTGATTAGGATCACCTGTCTGCTACTTAGCATCTTAATTCCTATGGAAGCAGTAAGGGTGTACTTAGTTTTTCACACATGGCTTCTCCATTTATGGCTTTATTTTTGTTGAATACACAGTGTAATAAGTAATGTGTTGTTGTTCGTCTGAGGTTGTTTTTACCTAATTGTCACACCTGCTGAACAGGAACAGATGAGTGTTATTATGTTCTGATATGTAAAAACATAGAATTCAAAGAGGGTGTATTTTCTTTTTCACACAATTGTAAATCTGCATGTAAGTCACTTTCAGATTGGTCCTCAAGAAAATGCCAATAGCATTGCATGTTTCACCTGCTCTCTTGGGACTTAATTACATGGTAAACATTTTCTCCCAAACCAAATGTTATGAAGAGGAAGAGATGTGTATAAATAATCACATAATTAAATATACTAAACCAAGATATTAAAATAATAAGCATACTTATTATTTATGACCACCGGATATAGAATTAAAAAAAAAAAATCAGTATACAAAAATAATCACATCCCAATGCCAAATCAATAGATTATCTATTATAATGAATCTTATATGTTTTGCGAAAATTTGCTGAAGGGAAGTGGGGGGGTTCAGGACTTCATTTACAGTTTATGGAGTAAAGTAGTTTGTAATCCATCTAAAATGTGGGGGAATAAGCCTTGTGCATTTATATTCATAAATATAATTATTAAACTGCACATTTTTACAAACATTTAATTTAAGTATTTTTTTCCTTCTAAAAAGCTTGTCTGTTACAGACAGTTTCAATTAAGTTGGGCTTCACATTGACATTTCAATAAAAAGCGGTGCTTCCTAGTTTAGGATTACAAAAAATCCCTGAGAATAAAATAGGGATGATCCACTGGTCCCTCCTCTTAATCGACTTCTGTTCTCATTTCTCTTACAATTTACACAACCTGATGCAGTAAAGACAGCCATTAGTAGAAGTATTTTCTGCTAAAATGAATTATCAGAAATTGTGATTTGCTTAATAGAAGAAGAAGAAAAAAGATTTTTGTATTTAACACTGTGCAAATCCAAAGCCAACCTGTCAATGCTATAAAATATTCCAGCAAAATAAAACATTGGAGTGGGAACGAAAAGATATGTATTTTGTGCATACGTACTACCATTTTTAATGCACACAACAGTTTTAACACTTAGCATTTCGGCCTTCTTTCCTAAATTCTACATTTTACAGATCTATATACTGAAGAAAAAACAAACAAACGTATAATGGTGTTTACATATTAAACCACAAGCTACAGGTGGTGTCATAACATTCATTTACTGTGACAGCTGTGACCGCTGTTAGCCTTTACACAGAAGGGAGAGAACAAGAGAAAAAGAAAGAAAGAAGGTCTGAATCTTCATTCTTTTGTTAAAACTAATGATTTTTTTTACTCCTTTAATAAAAACAGGATGTAATACTGACAATAAATTACTTAATCCCTCCCACACTACAGCTTGAAGAACTGTAAATGAAATGGGATATATATATATATACATACATACATATATACACACATATATACACACACACACAAATATATATTTATATTCCTCGACTGTGACCTACCTGAGGTGCTGCAAGCCAGCCCAAACGCTCCTCTAATTTATTCATGGCTCTGTCAAAATCATAAAGGTATCTGTAGCGCAGCATTTGATCATCAGCCAAATGAAACTGTCTCCTAGCATAATGGTAACTTTCGTTGTTTCCTTTCCTCGGAAAATCAAGCCATTCTGGGTGCCCAAATTCATTACCTGTATTTAAAAAAACAGACGCTTATTTGTTATTATCTGTAACAATAAAAACACACAATGACAAGAACAAAAATTCTTGACATGACTTTTTTTTTTCCAACCGTGTTCTGACTTTTACAAAAGTCAAGAGAAAGAAGCTTAAACAAAACAAAACTAATTTACAGACAGCTTTTATCGGTTATTTCCGTGGTACTTAAAACACGTAGTTTGAAACACTTGAAGGCTCTAAAGTTGTAGGTTTTTTTTTTTTTTTTTTTTTTTTTTTTTTATAAAGAGGCCACTAATACCACTGATAATATTATTTATGGATCCTATTCTGCTTGGCTTCTTTCTTACACTCATGTAAGGAAGTGAACATAGCTACCAACAGTCCCAAAATTGAAGGGATTTCATTTGTGACATTTGTCAAGAACTTTTAAGCATTTTAACAGGTTCCGTGACTGTATGACAATGACGAGTCGTTTGAGTGTACTGATTATTAGGTCTAAATCGGGTATAAACTACTGAGCCAACCAGAGCACGTAATAACCGTCTTAGCAAAGATGTAGGAAATTAAAAAAAGTTTACATCAGCAGCTATTAGTTTTTACAAAAAACAGACTCCACTGTGTGTGTTATTTCCCTTCAGATTGAAATCATTTATTAAACTTTATCTTATTTGCCTCTAGCGGTTTTTATTTTTATTAAAGGGACATTCATCTCTTTTTGGGGATCAGTGATACAAACTGTTCCTGTAACACATGAGAAGGAGCAGATCTTCACCTGTCCTACACTTCTCCCTCTGGCACAACAGTTGGGTCTCTGCGCATGTACACACCTCTGTGGCCAGTTGTGGCTTCTGGCCTTCTAGATAGGTGGACATATTGGATTATAGAAGTGGCAGCAGAGTGTTCACGTAGAGCATTTTTGGAGCCATAAGAGCCAATTATTACAAGAAACCCCTCTAATTTAACAAAATACTTTAAATAAATTACAACACTCCAAAAATGTGTTTAGAAATTAAATTGCGTAACTTCTTCTACACATCTATCATTGTGACAAAGTCCCATAAAAGTCCCACTAAATCCTCCTAGACATACCCCAAAAGCAAAAGTCTTACTGTTTGGGCAGCTGAAATGTTAGTAGACATCTCAGTATTTCTAAAGCAATCAAAGTTTTCACAAGTAGATATTTCAAACAAAAAAAAACAAACAAAAACTTGCAGTTCTTTTTAGTTACGAGTCATTAGCAATGCATGTTTTTTACATTTGAACATTTCTTAAGTTTAATTATACTCGGTCCACAGATACCAAAATCACACAGATTGAAAACAATTGAAAAGATAATTAAGTAACTCCATAGAGAAATATGGATATGTCTAATGCTCTCATTGTCTCCATAAACATCAACAGTGATGCATGGATAATCGTAGAAACATCTGAATGGATATACCACGGAGGTTCTGCTTGCGGTAATTAATTTTAAGTTGTTTCTTGTAAAACTCCAAACTCTATAATGACAAGAAGTAAGAAGAGCAAGCTATGCAAGTTAAAAACACTAGGGTGCTAATTGAATTGGAAAATAAATTAATAAATAAAAATCATTAGTTTGTCCAGAGTTTGCGCATCCAAGATTCATAGTTTGCTTCTGTCAGTTTTCTTGTTTAATTGGATTTTCCGGCCGTATTGTTTAGTGCTGTTTGCCAACTTATGAGTTCCACGAGCCAATTAATTTAAAATTCAGTGATAAATTTAGTTGTCACTTTCATTTTATTGTAAGCCATCTGCCAAAAGAAATATCTATTAAATATATAAAACAACAGGCAAACATACACATCTGTTTACCTATAGAATGTATAGGCGGTTATTCGGCTGGAATCAGACGTTAATTACCCATTCTGCAGCTTCTCAAATATCATCATGATTTCCATGAAGAAAGCGGTGTTTTGTCTAATTAGTAATCACTGGCAAAGCTCTGAGACGGACACTTGTAAAAAGGGCAAGTGTGAGATGTTTTCTCGTGGTCTTCTTCAAGAAGTCTGCTGATTATGAAAGCCTGCTTTCTGAAACAAAGCAACTGCTTAAATAACTAGTCTATAGTTCTAATGAAAAGGGAAGCTCTTTAATGAATTAATTTGATGATGATAAAGGTTCTGTATAATTCTTAATTTAAGAACTATTACATTCTATGTTTTCAAGCCATTTGTACATATTTTAGGATGTTGTTTGGTCCACAACATGTTTAGATGCCCTTCATCTAATCTGTATTATGATGTCTTAATTATCAGAGTTATTAAACAGTTACATTTGAAAGGACCGCTAGTCTGTTGGAATTAACTGGAATACAGGCGATCACACAGGGCTGGGCTTAGTATCAGACATCTCAGTCCAACTGTCAAGACCTTATTTCCAAGGTGTTTTCATACTCCACAAATGGTTTATAATTCCATGAGATGGACACTTAATAGAAACTGACCATTTTTCCGGATGTAAATCCCCTCACTGCATTAGTCACTTCCACTTTTGGTAGCGGCTGTTCCACTTGTCTACCACATCTTTGATAATGTTATCAGACTCCGCATTATCATGGCTGCCACCCTCACAACGTGCAAGGAGGACTTAAGCCAGACAGAAAATAAATACGCAAGGGATCACCAGTGATGGATGGAGTTCTCCAGCTTTCATATTTAGGGGGAGGCACATGGGGGGACAGGGACCAAAGTAGGGGGGGGCAATTATAAAATGCTACATATACACTATATATATATAATATATATATATATATATATATATATATATATATGCATTTGCTCTGAAAAAAACCCTTATCTTATAATCGATAAAATCGATTCAACTAATTGATAATGAAATTTGTTGGCAACGATTTTCATTATGGATTATTATTGATTTTATCGATTAGTTGTTGCAGCCCTAAATAAGTTATATAGATTGTAAGCTTGTGAGCCGGGTCCTCTTGACCCAATTTATCGGTTTGTCTTAGTCCATCAGTTCTAGTTTTGTCAGACCCTTTGAATGTAGGGACTGCAAGAAGCGCTGCGTGGATTGTTGGCACCATATAATAATATTCCAGTTATGTTTGCAGTTTATTTATACCCACAGATTAATCATTGGGTAACTAGCGCTATTAGCTTATTCAGCAAAATTATATTATGTATTGTTTTATGAGGCACCATCATTTTCCGCTGCGCTGTAAAATGGGTAATCAGGACGTAACAATTAGTATATAACATTACAATTCGACTTACAGAAACAACAGCACTGCTCAAAGGAGCTTACAATTTAAATGTTCAAACATGTCACTGTTGTAGATTTTCCAAAGACTAACGTGTGTGTGTGTGTGTGTGTGTGTGTGTGTGTGTGTGTGTGTGTGTGTGTGTGTGTGTGTTCGTTCAACGGGGTGGCACAGCATGATGTAAGGGGGGGGCATGGAGTTCCATCTAGTTTAAGACAGTCTCAACAATCTGTGTCATAGATTAGCCCAGTGCTCGATAATACAGTAGTAGCTTTTCTATGTCGTTAAGTGTTCATGAGTTTAACATTGACAATTTTCTATGTTTTAATATAATTATAGCATGCAGTAACCTTGTTCTCCAAAGGTCAAGCCAGAGACAGTAATGATAAACAAATGGCACCCAAGAGTGCATTTTATTAATGCCCTTGGAGTTTTATCCTCACTTAAGTGCAAAATGATGAGTTCCCGAAGAAATTCAGAGAATACTAAACTCTGCTGGTGTTATCAATATTTGAAGATAGACATCGGGCAGATAAGCAGATGCTAAAAAATCAATTGACTTGACAGCTACAATCACTGATCTGAACAAATCCATTTTTGTAGAGCACGCATTGGTTTGTCTCCTCCTAAGATCAGACTTATCTGCAGTTTCTAGATCACTTACAGCAGGAAAATATGGGCAAACTACATGGACCGAATGGCTCTTACCTGCTGTCTAGGTCTGTGTGTCTGTTTCATTTGAGCCAAGTGTAATAAATGATAATTTAGGAAATTAATGTATTGTTATAAACATAAGGTAGAGGATTATATTTAGTATTTGTCCAAATCTATCATGATTCTGTGCGGTAAAATCATTCTGTACCTACAAAGGGCAGAATGTATAGATCAGTATCCCTGCTAAAAGGGTTTAAAGCGCCCCTTAATTAAAAAAAAGTATTTACAGAGTAAACGTTGCCGCTGTCTTTCGTTACACTGGTCAACTTAAACTCAGGACCCTTGTCACCTTTTGTTTCCGTCCAAACAGCTATCGGATGTACCACTCAGCTTGTTTGCCTGCTGAACAGCGCTGCAGAATAATACACTAACTAGCACTCACACACGCAAACATATTGTCCATAATACGTTGTCCATCTCAGTTATTATTTGAGACTACGGAGCGAAAAACTACAAGATCTGCACCAACAAATCTGCTAAATCCTAAAGTGTCACAGAATTCAGCGGGATGTATAAGTTTGCTAATGATTTTTCAAGTCCATACATGGGAGCCTAGAGGTCCCTTTCCTCGCCATAGGACTGTGTCCTGTGAGATCTAGAAGCTGCATGGGGCACAACCAGCCACAACTGGGAAGGAGAAAGGGATACCAACTGGGAAGGTAAGAATCCTTAGATATCAAGTTACTTTATAAGTGAACCAAGGCAGGTTAGCAAAATAGTGAACGGTCTGGATGATAACAAATATCAGGAAAGACTATAATATCCCGATATGTATAGTTTGGAGGAAGGAAGAGCCATTTAAATACTTAAAGGGCTTTAACAAAGCACAGGAGGGAAGTTTATTTCAAAGGTTGCGAAACATTAGAATAAGTGGTCATCGTCTAAAACTAAAGGGTCGGAGGATTAGATGTGATGAAACCGATTTGTGATTGAATGCGGTGGTAGAAATGGTAGAGACTATTAGAGTAAGGGTATGTAAACATGTATGGGATAGGCATACGGCTATCCTTAATCTAAGACAAGATCAAGGACTGAATCAGACTGGATGGTTATTATCTGCCGTCACAATGTTAATCAGGTTTAAACAATCTGAAGGGCAAACCAATTAACTATCCGGCTACAGTATTTCCTGAAACTTAGCCTAAGTGGGACAGGCAGGGACAAGAAGATTCTAGTTGGGGCAGAACACAAAAGAAGCCCTAAGTATCTGAGAGGGTGCTTGTAGGGACCCAAACCAGAAAATCCCAATTTTATCCAGCGCATGCTTCATGCAGAATTAACTTGTGGATTTTGTTAAAAATTGGATTAAACAGAGAGTTGATGGCTCTGACTGGTCGGGTTCTTTAATAGTTACTGGGCAGCAGTTTACACTGAAACGCAGACAGCGAGGCCAATATGTTTACGGAGCATCAGTAAAAATGGATATTGAGGTCACTTTGATTCCTAGAGAAAAAAAAAAATGGTTTAACGTTACTGGTCTCTGGAGCTCCTTGGATGAGATGATCCATAAACATGATGTTATGGACAGCTCTCTGTCAGAAAAGTGATTACTCTATACACTGAGCTGGACCAGGCTGAGCGTCTCCCGAGCTTGACGCTGTAACAGCGCAGTGAAAGTTTATCTCACGTTGTGTTCATTACTTTAAGCCGGTATCTACAATTATAAATCTGAGAGACTCTATCATCAATATGACTCTATATGTAAGATCATCAAACAAGGGAACGTCTTTAAAATCCCCCACACAAGCCATGCTATAAAGAGACATATATTCTTCTACTTAAAAGCCCTTTTGCTATGCACAACATGAAGAATAAATGTTCCCTTGTTCTAAAAATATTTTAAGATTTCCCAATTAAAAAATCGTTTCAAATTTAGATTGCGTTAAGCTCACAAAGATTATAAAGCAAAAGTCGGATGCCCATGGCTATATGGTTAGCAATAAAAGCAGCTGGCATACAGTAAGGTAAATGTCATTACTCTCTGAAGAACAGAGTTTCCATGTAAACATTATTAATTGGCGGTGTTAGACCATATAACAATAAAATATTACCTACAGCCTTTGGCAATACAAAATAATATGTTACAAACCATTTTGAAGTGATTCCCATACTTCTACTTTCATGGCAGATGTTGCCATCGAATACAGAATGGGAGACCACTAAACAAACACAACACTCCCAACACTTCTGTTTTAGGGCTTGTGGTCCCAGTAAAGCCCAGGGGAGAAGGGTTTTATTCTGGTTTCATGGGACTTTGTGACCTACTGATGTCACTGAGTAAAACAGAAGACCGATGTATTATATTTATACAATTTAGTTTATAAACCCATAAATCCATCCTTTTCATGCAAAAACAAAAAACTCTTGGAAATCAGGAGAATAAGAGGAATTTAGGTTGTAAATAGAGACTGTCCCGCATAAAACAGGGGCACTTGGGAGGTATTCAACATGGCCAGGTTACATGGATCCAGTAAACGGCATCTGTCAGAACATTGATGTACGGAGTTCATGCACACCATTAATTTCTATTAATGTTAAAAGTGCACGTTCTCATAATTACTCATTATGTACAAGCTGCAGATCTATTAAGAGGCCTATATCAATATGATCCTTATGCAGATAGGCCATACAGAGATGAAGGTTCTCCAAGGCATTTATAGAAATAATATATTTGCTACCAAGAGAAATTGTACGGTCTTCTTTCCAAGTAAAAAAAAAGCCTTGAAAAATACATGATGATCTTGCATTCCTTTAGTAGTCCTTCAAGAGGAGAGATCTTAGAGACACAAGAGGACCCAGGTGCTCTACTAAAAGATTTTTCACTCACCTATGAAATTAAGATATCCTTCCCCTCCCAGAGAATGCGTTATCAGGCGCAGCATTTTATGAAGCTGAATCCCACGGTCAACAACAGCAGTTAAAGGGGACAGCACACTCATATTAGAATACATTTCAGCATCCATCAGCCAAAACGCTAGAGTCTTGTCTCCAACTAGAGCCTAAAAAAAGAAAAAGCACTTGTTAAAGATTCATCCTGTGAGTATCATTCCGGTATTAATGTTCCCTAACAGTTTGAATACATGATTGTGGATCATTCCCTTAACGAAGCTTGTGGCCTAATTTTCAATAAGAAAAATAAACGAATGGTAAAAGGAAAAAAAAACACCATGATTATCATCATTCATTTGTGGCACCACCTCGGCCGCATGCATGGCCCATCAGCTTCAAAGGGGGTGAAGACAGGTGGTTCTGCAGGGTGTTTCACATGGAAAGAGTCTGCTTAGCCCAAGGGAGTCTATTCAAAAGGGAGAGTTGACTGGAGAGTTGTGCTTGCAGCCCCTTGACTTTACCATTTATTATGAAATCTCAAACCCAGTGAGCTTCTACATCAGGGACAGCATGGCTGTATAATGTACAGATAAGTCATCAAGATTCTTGCTGATTTAACTATTTCATTAGTTTCTTTATAATAGGCATTTTTATTACTGACTTCCAGCCCCACATAAACACACGCTCGCATATTACCTGGTCGTGGCTCTCAGAATAGGCAATGCATTTTTCATTATGTCTCCTATTGATGAGCGTGTGCACTATATCACCCATGTTCCAGTCTTCATCCTTCATCTCTTTCAAAATCTGCATAAAAAGAAAAGTACTCCTCAAAATAATTATATATCAAACATGTCTGCTTTCTTTCATTTATGTCGAGTAGTTCTGGAACTTTAAGTATGTATTACCGGATTTCTGAGTATTGTACCAAACGCCTTTATCCCTCAGAACTATAAATGAACATGTCTAGTTCGTACTGTGTTCTTATACACCATCACATTAAACGTGAGTGAAAAAGCTGATATATGGACCACTTTAAACTTAGTAGCATAGAAACTCATTCATCCACTTGCACACTATGGGTCCCGCAATATCGCAAGCACAGAATTTCTTAAAATGGCAACAGTACGGAGCTAAAAACTTTTTTGCTAGGGCACTGCTGGACCATAGCTGGAATGATGAAATAAACCTTGATACAAGTCCTGACATTATCTATTTAATAGGAAATTAACCTCACCAAGCTAAAGACTAGTGATCTGCTAGAATGGCAGACTGGGAAGGGAAAGACACAGAGATTAGAAATGTAACTTAATACTGATGGAATATAGTTTACTCTAATTCATAACCTAAACAAACAATGGGGTTATGTGCTTATTATCGAGGTAATCATTATCATAAATACAAAGAAACTTCTGTCAAAGAAAGCAGATTTTAAATAGTACTTTAGGTTTTTTTTCTTCTTGTTTGTAGTATAGCTATGTAGTCAAGAAGTGTACAAGGCAGAAGGCGAAGCAGTGAAAAGGAGAAAAGATTGAAGCGGACCATTGGTAGGTAAGCACTGGCGTTAAATGTAAACTTAAGTAAAATTAAGTTATCCCGAGGGTTGAAAATGAAGTGTTACCATATTTCCCCAGGTATAGGACGCACCCCTATGTTTGGGGGCTGAAATAAAAAAAAAATATTTGATAAAGTTATTGTACTGGCTGCCTGGGCATGTTGTGAGTGTGATTGATGTTGGCTGCTAGCAACTGTTAGCAATCACACTCCTATCATGCTCAGGCAGCCAGTACATGCACATCACTTTCAGCCTCCCTGTTCCCCCTACAAACGGATCCATGCTAACACACACATATACATACATACATTTACTCCCCCACCTTACCTGAACTGCAGATCTTCTGCTGCCGCTCGCTGACTTCCATGGGGGCCGCTGTTTCCCAGGAGCAGGAACAGGAACTGAGCGGAGTCATGTGATGTGATGTGCATTCACGTGACTCCACTGGGTTCCTGTGCAGCCGCGGTGGATCAAGGTAAGCAGCAGGTCTACCACCACTGTATAAGACGCACCAAATTTCTAGACCCCAATTTTTTCTAAAAAAGGTGTGTCTTATACATGGGAAAATACGGTAAGTATATATTGATTACATATGGAATGTTATGTTAAACAATGATGAGCAGAGGGGTGGGAGATACCCTTTAAAAAGGTGGTGTTCATAAAGACACAATATCATGGTAAATGGTGTATATAGAGCTATACTACACGTTGGCTAACCTTTATCCATTTATCAGGCACAGCCATTGCTAGACGATAATCAAATCCTCCGCCACCTTGTTCCGTCGGGCAGCAGAGAGCCGGCATTCCTGACACATCCTGAATAAAGAAAAAATAAGATGTTTAAAAATGGCGTGGAACTGCATAGCTATCCTGGAAAATGTCATACAATTATTTCCATTATAAGTGGATTTGAAAATAAGAAATGAAGGCGATGGAAAACCTTTAATCATTTACTTTTGCATCACAAAAGGTGCTTAGCAACGAGAACGGCATTATTCATACTCTATATAGGAGTGTAATATTTCATTTTGGTTTTACATTACAAGGTACTACAGTCTATTAATCTATATTTGGCCTATGACTATGATAAAATGAAAATCATATTTTCGGGGACACTAAGCAAAACTTTTTTAAAATTGTTGTCATTTAACACAATAACATTTACAGAAGAAAACGTATAATCTATAAAAATGCACGCTAAGGATAATCTTAGAAGACTACTGCAGATTTCAATATTTTCTTTTTGTATTTCAGATGTGATGTATAGTCGTCTTCTAACACATATAGAAGAAGAAAAAAAAATTACTCATTCCTCTGTGTACATTTAACAATAAATGAGTAATATGTTTCCTGCTTGTAACATCTCGGAATAAATTCAGTTTTCAGCTTTGCAAACGTATTTGTTCAAAATCATATACTGGTAATTTTCCCCAAAAGGCTAGTTTTCAGAAAATTAACACTGCCTGCTTGCACAGCAAGAACATCCTAATGCTTTCCAAATGTGCGTTAAGCCTTAGCAGTAGGACGCAAGGTTATTTCAATGACCATTGCCTTCAGACATAACATTGTATCCGGCGCAGCATGTTGAAATGTAACCTTCTCATTCATAAATGTAAACAGCATCCTAATTCCTACTCTCACATTGTTTTATGTCAGCGACGCATTTGGCCAATCAATTTAACATCCACTTGTCTGCAGAAACACAATAATCATCCAGCTTCTTTTTAGCTAGAGTAGTCACAATAAAACGGCTGAAAGGCTGAGAGCCGCAGGTTTGGGAAGGTGGTGGTAGCCTGCAAATAGGGTGGGATGTGTTGTGGAGGGCACGGCAGGGCTGTTGGACGGCGATGTGATGGGATCTCATGGAGCTTAGGAAAAAGTGAGCTAAAACAAGGCAAGGGAGCCGCAATATAGAGCTGGTTCCGACCTTCACTCTGCTGCCATGGGTCAGACCCTATCATGAGTTAAGACAGAAGAAGTGGCTTATCTGCAATGTTCAGGGTTTGGAGTGGAAGGGGGGGGGTGTTACTTATTATTTCTTTCTTATTTATAGAGTGCTAGTGGATTCCATGGCAATTGTACTAAACAACCTCTTACAGAAAAGTTTAGGCAAAAAGTGTGTTTGAAGGACATAACGGTATAATAAAAAATGAAAAAACTGCATCATCAACTATGATAAAAACTATGAACTCGAAAAACAAATATACGGAAACATTTTTTATATTTTTTCTCTAGTCCATATATCTTCGAGAACTGGCAGCCAGAACATTTTCTGCAGAGCTCTTCCCAGAAATTATACAAATTAATAACATGCACATATTAAATATGCCGGAACTTTCAGTGTGACCTTTCTAGATCTCTCTTTTCTAGGATTCACATAGAATCCAATATTTATCCCATTAATTTATTGAAGAGTCACATATTACGCTGACAATATGATTTTGGATCTCTTTTTCATGCTGTCAGGCTAGAGGCATGGTGGCTGGATGACTTCTGATCTGTCCCCGTTGGCTAAGCATTTGCATGAAAGCAGTACACATTGAAACATATGCCTGCCTCTGGGCTTTAAAACAGTGAGGGAATTTAAACACGCATGGGGTGGGCATATGGGCATATATATATCCTGAAGATCCTGAAGAAAAGGCCAAGGACTGAATAAGGTCTGAAACGTCACATCAGGAAAAATTGGGAGACTAGATAAGTCAAAGGGTTCTTACCATTAAACTCAGTTTCTATTTACTACAGGAAGAGTCGGGAGGAGAGTTTGGAGAATAAATGTGTTTTATTATTTCTTTGGTTTCTCCAGCATTTAGGATTGAGTTGGCCATGCATGGGTAAGTAGATTAAGGAAACGCTCAGATTTAACTATACATTATGCAGGGCTTTCCAAACACTTCCCACAGTAGAAGATTGTCACTTGGTCGGTCCTTCAAAATTAATAGCGTTTACTACTTGAGAGTTTAGAGAAGAAATGTTTGTTTTTTTTTTTTTTATTTCACCGTTCATTGTGAATGACGAACAATGGCATGTTTGTCCACCATTTTGGGTTGTGCTGTGCCTTCTATGGGTAAGGAGACTAAAAAAAATGATGGAAAGCCCCCACCGAATAGAGTAAATAAAAGCAAAAGAAATGTACTTGTGCCAATACAGGCATAAAAGCAAAGTTCCCAAAGCGTTTTATAAACGTTATGCCAACAATAGGCGTATTCTATAAAGACGTGATTGAACACACTACCTCTGCTATTGTAATGGAATTTGGATAAAAAGAGTGGGTCATGTGATTTGCCAGCATGATGTACACAATGGAGTCTTCATCCACTTGTAATCCAAAATATTCACTGTAATCACCAGAGAATCCACATCCTGAAACACAAGAGAAAAAGGTTATTACGGTCATCTAGCATGCATAAAGGACAGCCATATACCTTCATAGAATTTACTGTGTCAATCTATGAGACATGTTTCTTCGATAGCATTTTTACCTATTCCGTGATGGTGATACAGCATGGATGTGACTCCATCAAAACGAAAACCATCAAAGCCATATTCTTCGATCCACCACCGTAAGTTTGATAGAAGGAATCGCAGAACTTCCCAGCTGTAAGGAAAATACCAGTGTTGCTATAAACACGTTTAAAACACCTTTTTATCTGTAGGGAGAATAGATATCTGAATAATGTCTCACACGTCACTAACCCTGTTGAAATTGTTCATAATCGTTATAATTAGGCATGCTAATTCCAGAACGGTCATGATCTGCAAAGATAACCTTAATTTTATAATGTCCCTTAACTCTACTAAAGAATACCTTCCTATAAGGCACATCCTGTAAGCCATTTACTCTCCCTAGACAGGTTTTAAAGCAAAGAGCAAATGGCAAAGTAAGGAAAGGTTAAATCTCTTGAGTGCCCCTGCTATATGTAGCGTGTACTTAAATTCACCTAGAGCTTAAGACAAACTTTATATTTTAGTATTTAATCAGTTCAACACAATGACCTCTTCGAAAGGTACACTTGTATTTATTTATTTATTTTTTTTGGTAATATTTCCCACCTAACGAAGAAGTCACATTTATTGGGTTTGCTGTGTATTTGATGCTTTGAAACCTTGAGGATGACCTTAGCCTTTCCATGTTAACAAATTTAATTTATTTCCCTGGCTTAGTGTTTTGATCCCAGCTCGACTTTGACTGTGAGTATGTCTGGACACCATGGCTACATTGCTTGAGTATTACTCAGCGATCCTAAATTATCCGCCCAGAGTACAAGTCCACTTGTCTTTACATTTGGTGTCCAAGAACTTTCTCAATAAGTATGTTGTAGGCAGCAGTCCTGGCAGCAACTGAGCACCCAGAGGCCCAACCAAAGGGGATAAAGGGGAATGTTGAAGTTAAACCCCACTGCTTGCAATCTAATCCTAGAGTCCTTTGAGAAGTTCAAATCTTAACAAATAAATATCATAAAAACACATTATATATTTATATGTATATACATACACACACACATATATATATATATATATATATATATATATATACATAAATACAGTGGCAAGAAAAGGTTGGATTTGCCTGGTTTTCTGCACTAATGGTTCATAAAATGTGATCTGATCTACATCTAAGTCAGCTGGTATAGACAAATACAGTGTGCTTAAGCTTTGCCTTCTTTTGGATCAACGGCAAGCAATTAACAGATATAGGAAAGGCTCAACTTGATGGACACATGTCTTTTTTTAAGCCTAAGTAACTATGTAATAAGTGAAGCCTCAGATTTAGTAACTAATCAAACCTCCTTGGCAGCAATAACCTCAAGCAAGGGTGAACCAGGTTCCCAGTACCGTTGTGGAGCGTCAAGGTGCTCGTTGGCAAACTTTAGGAAAACAGCAACGTTAAATTGGAGAGCAGCTGCCTCATCCGTCATCTCCTGTAGTGCATATGGTAGACTCATGAACAGAGTTAACCTTTTCCATGATTTAGTGTTGTTTTTTCACCTCATTGAAATGTGACTTTGAAATCATCATGGCTGGGCGCCCACTTCTAGGGAAAGTAGACACTACTTTATAAATAGTGTCCATTTATAAACAATTTGTCTGGCTGTGGACTGATGAATATGCAAACTCTTTGAGATTACTTTGCAACCCTTTCCAGATTTATGCAAGTCAACAGTTCTTGATTGTAGGTTTTTTTTTCGTGAGGCAGGGTTCACATCAACAGATGCTTCTTGAGGTTAGCAAACTCAAAATTTGAGTCTTTATTTTTATGTCAAAGTAGCTCTAACACACATCTGCAATCCCATTTCACTGATTGGACTCCAGGTTTGCCAACTCTTGACTCCAATTAGCTTTTATTGAAGTGACGAGCCTAGGGGTTCACATATCTCCAACACGCACAGTGATTGTTTGAATGACGCAATCACAGGGTTTGTTCATTATTTTAAGTAAGATGAAGATCATATATTTTAAGACAAGCTTATACAAAAGCAAGCATACCACTTACGTTTTATTGCCACTGTGTGTCATTATATATATATATATATATATATATATATATATATATATATATATATATATAAAACATTTTCTCTCTGAAGCCAGAGTGAAAGATAAGATCATTACATATTGTCCTAGAACTCTCTGCAATTTCTTTCCTCTGGCCCACTTCTCCTTTTACTCCAGAAACTAACTTTTCTCTTCCATTTTGCTCCTATTATTAACCAGAGTAAATTAATGTTCATCCTGGCATTTCCAACCTTGACAGCTTCTCTGAAGTTTTCTCTTTCATTTCCCAAATGTCATTGTACTATGTGAGGTGTACTGTGAAATGTGTGGGCATATGGTTGCTTGAAAGATACTTCTTATAAAACAATTAAATTTTTTTATGTAAGCGCCTAGCCAATCAGCACACAGAATCATATTGCCATGGGCTTAAAACTCGAGATAATCATTTAAAGTGAAAAAGTTAAAAGGCACATCTTGAACAGGCTGTGCATTGAAAAAAAAAAAGAGAGAAAAGAATATTAGGTTTAATATAGCAATAATCTGGTTTCAAAATCTTTTCCCCACCAGCGATTAAGAAGTCTTTTCTAGAATATTAATTAGCATTAAAAAATGAAAAAAATGCAAGGTGACTTTGAGAATAACTGAATAGTGCTATGCCAACGTGCGACACTTACAATGTACATATTTGCTGCGCTGAATATGTAATAACTGTACTAAGTTATCCGTTTTACCATTCATTTTAAGCCTTCGCACAAAGCTTTACGCTTAAAAGAAAACCCCAAAACATGTTTGCAGTGTCGCGCTGACCGTTGTATAGCAGATACAAACCTATTAATTGTTATACGTAATGTATCATTTGCTGCTGTACTATTTTTGGGGACACTTCTCTCAGGCAGGATAATTGAATTAACAGATTAATTGCTGTGGCTTTAGTTCTGGGTGGGTACGGTACATTGCCGATGGTGAAACTACAGGAGTCAGGGTTTGGGCTCATATGGAGTAGCTTTAGTTTAACTCCTCCATCCTATGTTAATTTCACCTTTTCTAATCGTTGGACACACGTAAGCCGGAACGATGAAGTGGAGGCAAAATTTTCCCTAGAACATAGAACACAACCTGCAAATGACACCCATGCTTAACAAAGTATGTTTTGTGTTATTACATACTACTCGTCCTCAACATAGATATTCCAATTATATGGAAAGGCACCCAAGCCTGTCACCATGAAATTAAGAGAACTACCCGCAACAGGAGGCAGATTGCTGATGCAACTAAAAAGTCAAGCAGTTACTCTAATAATGGATACTAAACATATTAAATATTAAATGAATGAATGTCTGTTGGGTGCAGGGAGTAATTGACAAACCTTGGCACGTTGGAAAATTTAGAAGAGAAACTCTAAAACTTGGTGGCTGAACTCAATGGGCCCTGCGTATACAGCCTCATAGTTTGGTTGTCGACCCTAAGTGCTTTCCTTGACAGTCAAAACATTATCAGCATTTATATAATAACCAAGTTACGCAGTGCTTTACACAATACATACATTCAAGGGGTCTGACTAAACCAGAACTGACAGACTAAGATGCACTGATACATTAGGTAAAGAGGGCCCTGCTCGCAAGCTTACTATCTAGAAGTAGTCCACATTCCATAAATATGTAACAAGTACACATACGGTTATAAATCTGAATTAATGGGGGAATAAAGAGCATTGGAAGTTATGGAAATGTGCAAAGGCAGCGGAGAATATACCATCAGGAGCCACTTTATGAACACACTTAAACAGAATGAATGCAACCTATTATTGTAAGTAAGTAGGCGATCAGGCGTCTCATAAAAGATATTAAAAGTGGAACATATTCACTTAGGTACACTGTACTCACTGATTCCAAAGTAAACACAACACATTTTCACAAGAGGACCAAATGGAGTAAGGAACTTCAACCTGTCCTTCACTTAGACTGTGGAGGACAAATAAATTAAACTGTGTATGCATGTATCCGACTATGAAGGCCAATAGGGGATCAATAAGAAGTCCCAGGGATGCACATGTAGGGCTTTTGTTATATACACGTTTATGATTTGGGGAATCAGAGACACCCATGCCGTATTATGATATAGATTGATATATCATCAGAACAGTGGCTTCTCTAATTTAGAGCTAAATGGAAACAGGAATGATTTACACATTAAAGGTAATAAAAAACATGAAACACGTTTTAATTCACTTGTATGTATTTGATATAAAGTCAAAGTTAAGTCTCCACTGTGGATCATACACCTTGCACTGTTTAAAGTCGGTAGTGTTTGTGGAATATCACATTTAAACAAGCTGAATTGCTGAAGCCAAAATAGCAGCACCGTTATTAATTAGGACTTTAGGCAGAGTTGCTTTAATAAACAGAACTCGGAACACATAATATTTTTTTACATTTTCAGGGCTTTTAAATGGACCATCACAACCACCCACTAAAGCCCAGAAATGTAAATGGGACATTGACTATCAAAATATCCCACTAGAGTAAATAAAAAGTGTGTTTAAAGAACCAACACCAATTATACGATGTTCACCTACACCCCCAGAGGATACGCTGGAGTACCACATCGCTCACCTCTGTTCTAGCACCAAGACTTGAATCAACATAAAAGGCCTTCTGGGATTTAATTAAGGTACGAAGCGTTTTTACTGCATTTTGCTTTGACGCCGTATAAATAAACATTACCATCTGGGAGTTGAAACATGCTTACATGTGAAAAGAATATTATTTTTAGGGTTTTTTTTACCTGCCGCATGTTGCTATTATATCTCCTTTCAAAATGAGTTTAAGTGCTGAATAAAATATGAGGGAACCACGCAGAACTACTGCAAACTTATAGTGAAATGTATGCATGTCTAATCCTGTTAGTTTCTATACATGACAATTACTTCTTTTAACTGCTCTATGATGTCAAAACAAAAAAGGGCCCATTAACGGTTTCACTTTAAACACATCCAGAGTTCAGAAATGGAAACGCGTTATATACGGTAACCCTCTGAACTTAGTTTGGCTTTTTACACTTCATTTCAAGCCACTTTCTAATGAAGTGAAGGTTGTAAAAAGGGGCAAACAGTGTTTCTCGATCTTCCAAAAATACTTATTTTTATTATTATTTTTAAATAGTTAAAAAAATAAAACAGACCGGTAATGTCACCATGATATCATAAGGAGTACTGTCCAGTTCCAAGAGAGATCCCCTAGGGATCCCCAATTAAAAAAAGTGTACAAAGTAAAATGATGAAGAAAGAGAAGATAAAAGATAGAAGAAGAGGAAGCGGTCGGCAGAAGCGGAAGTTGTCGTCTAAGAGGGCAGGGAAACATTTAGAGAGTGTGAGAGAGAGAGAGAGAGAGCAAACAAGAATGAAAGAGTTTGCGTGAGAGAGGGTGAATGTGGGCACTGGGCAATTAATTTCGTTCCCTAATTAAAAATTTTCAGCGGAACCGAATGAGCAGTGAATTAAATTCTGAACCGTTTTTGTCCCATTTGCACGTGTCTAATACACAGTACATATATAATATAATATAGTATAATGGAAACTGTATGAAGTCCTTATTGTAATTTGGCAAGTCCTCTAGCAAATATAAAACAATGTGTTCAGGGAACTCCAGAGATCAGCAACAGAAGGAAAGGACCTACTCAGCCCAACTCTGCATTTAGCTACAGTTTCTTTCCATTAAAAAAAGTCTATATTCTTCACATAGAAAGTTTCTCCCTAGGACTCTTAAAAGCTACAGAGCTAAGACTGGTGACTTGGTTTCAATTCAAAGATAAATATCTGCGAACCCATTACACTAATTACAAAACAAAAGCTACAAGCTACACGTAGGTTTAATAAATGAATTTACTTATGCTAAACATTTTGACGATGACAATTTGCTCTTCAAATACTAATCCAAATTAAAGGTGGTAGAGTAATTTGCAATTGCTAAGCAACTTGATGTTGTTCTTGTTTTACAAATAAGTATATTAAGCGTACTTCTACGCGCTTCACATTCTGTAGAATTATGTTTCAAATGTGGCTAATGCCATCATCGAGTTGCCTTCAATGTTCAGTAACATACACACTAGCAAATTATATTGATACAGATCCTGCGGATTTGTTAAACCGGAATGGCAGGGGGCTAGCGCTGACTGGGTGGATTGCAAGTATTTTAATAAATAGGAAAACAGCAGGTCTGCTACTATTGCACTGTTAGTAGATTGCTTGACATTTTACAGGGATTATAATTTGCTCTTCAAGAGCAAACCGGGATACAGGTCATGCCATTTCAGCTGTCGATATGACGGAGATGGGATGTGCTTTAATTAGAATTTATAGAGCAAAATATTTTAATGCAAAGTCAGGCTTAAAATGAAAATCTTCCCAAAAGCTATAGTCTACATTTTCTCTGTTTAAATTGCTTAACAAAACGCATTTCACTATGACAAATAAAACAGAACATTAAGTGATAAAGAAAAGCATAGATCTATGTTCTAGATTTTGGCATTTAGAATACAGAGGCTGATTTACACCTATGACATCACAAGTTGTTGTGCGAAATTCCCATGTACAGGTATCCAGGGAGCTCCAACCCGCAGTGAATTCTGGATTGTGAAAATTGCACAGTGAAATTCTGAATTATTACAAAAGCTATTTGGACTTTGGTTTATTTTAATTTTTTTATTTATTTTTATTTTACACCTTCCTGTAGTGAGTTGATATTTTGATACGCAGCAAATGCTCAGACATAAGTGCTCTATAGCAAATACTGCAGAATCTGTTCAGGATAAAGCAATGCTATTCTGCCTCTCGAAAAAACTAAAAACTGTTGATGTTGGGCTTATAACTTGATCTTAAGAACCACAACAACAAACCATACGTTAGGAGTTACGAAATGCTGTTACCTTAAAGTAAAACGGATATCAGTGTGAGACACTAACTCCTCGGGGAAATTGCAGAAATGCTAGCACAATACCACAATATAAATTATTTTTACATTTCCTTTTTATATCGAGGGAGGCGAGTGTCATGCCTTTACGTGACCCCACTGGAAGCCTCACGGCACCCCTATACCATGCCCCCGCAGGAAAGCATAACCCTTAGGCGCCGGGAAGGGGTTTGTTGAACCCTGGCCTATCTGATCTTTTTTTACTCACGCTTTAACCATAACGTTTAACCATAAACACAAGGTTTTCCTCTTTATCTGCTGGCAAGGTAGAAGAAGGCTGCTGGTCAGTTTACAAGTCGATCAGTGACCTTCTCTGGGTCACACAAAAAGATAGGACAAGCCAAAGTTGCACACATACAGAGCTGTAAAAAAGTATCTGCCCTTTCCCGATTTATTTTTCCACATTTGTCACCCTTAAGTGTTTCAGATCATCAAGCTAATTTTATTATAAAAGACAAAGATAACCCGAGTAAACATAAAATGCAGTTTTTAAATGATGATAACAGATATACAGATGATGTGAAAAAGCGCAAACGATATGTAACCAAATAAATAAACTTTGTTGTGCTACTAAACACTATAACTACATTCCAACCACTAAAACGGAAGCAAAAAACAAGAAGTCGATAACCCACAGAGGTGTTGAGCACCAAGTGAAATTAAACAAATTTTATAAATAGGGTACTTTCCCTTTAAAAAGTTTGAGAAGGGAACTGTCCCTTAACAGTCCTTTAAGTGTTAATTGGGAGATTCGTTATAATTCCCGTTAGAGAGTACACTATACACTACGGTAGTCATCTACATTAACCACGTCTTCATCCACGGACCCCTGAGTATTCACAGCCATGCTCTGGCTAAAAATATCTACGAACTTCCACGTCCCTGCCTGTGGATTGTTATATGCCGAAGATTTTTCTACAGCTCCTGTGCAGTTAAGTCCCCGTGGCAGCCGATTAATCTAAAGCCCAACCCTAGGGCAAGCAGCTTCCTCCGGTGAAGGATCAACCACCCACATTAGACTACCTAAATTTGGATCTGCTTCTCAACGGAGTTATAAAACAGATTTAGTGATAACACCTACAAGAGAAAACTGTTTGCAGAGCGGTGGAACACACATGGAAAACCACACAATTTGAATATGTGATGACCTAACATACACTTCACTCAATGGCTACATTTTTCATGGCAAACATTTCTAATACAATAAAAAGGCACTTTTGGATAGCAGTTTTACTAATTCTAAGATTGTTGGGTTCCATGATCCAGTAACCAGAGTTACCCATTTGTTCTACACTCTAATCTTGCTGATGGAGTATAAAAGACACACCAACTAAAATAACTCAGGAGATGTTGTGCGTGGGAATTGTTTGATGCTAATGCACAATGAACCATAATGGCTGAAAGTCCGACTGGCACCTTTGAGCCATTTAACATATGAACGTCACTTAGGTGACACTTTGCTAAAAGAACATTGTGTCTCGCAGGTTTATTGCCGAGATATTATATACAGCGTGAATGTGTTAACAAAACTCAGGTTATTCTAAGAAATGAGAAACCAGACTATATTTAATTGCATTATATCAGATACGTTCACGCAAAGAAAAACACACAGGGTGGACAGTTGGTGGAAAAGTAAAAGTTTGGAATTTTGCATTAGTCGATTAGCTGTTTTGTTAGTACTGGATCTGTCTACTCGGAAACGTTTTACGGTTAGCACAAAAGGAAAGAAAGTATCTGGTTAAGGACATATAAAGTCTTTTGTGGCACTAAATTAAGGGAGGGAATCAAAGGAAAAGAAAGAAAGAAACGTAAGGATGGAAAAGAAGATAAGCGTAAAGGAATTTAAATACATAGATATTAATAGATATGAAACATATTGATTTATATAGCACCATCATATACTGCAGAGATGTATAATGTGTAAGCAGGACATAATAAGTAGTGTATCACATAATTGACTTACAGAAACAAAAAGGTAAGCTCAAACAAGCTTAAAATCTAGAAGGATGCGGGCATATAGTATACAAGAGGTGAAAGTCCTAAAGTCTTAGGTGGGCCTCTTGGTGGTAACGTATCTGGACATAAACATAAATACGCTTTTTAAGTAAAATATGTTTCTTAAATAAATAACCTACTATAAAGAGATTGGAGTTAATCTGTCAGATAATAGGCTTCCCTGAAGAACAGGTCTTAAGAAAAGATAGTCTAATAAGGTGGTGCAGGGCATTCCATAGGACAGGGAGATCCCTTGGAAAATTATTTATACAAGCATGAGAGGTAGAGATAAAAGCAGAGTACAGGCAAAGAAGATAAGAGCAGGGGGAGCACCTACTTGTGTGGAGATAAGTGAAAAAATGTAGTTAAGAGGACGGCTATGAAGAGCGGCCAGCAAAGATGAGAGTGGAAAGGATGAAGATGATGGGTGTTGTGGAGAGAGGAGGGAAGAAGAGCAGAAATCTCCTATTCAGTGACTCTAGAGCGTAAAAACCACATCCCAAAGAAGGGTTTTAAGACTGAATTCTTTAGCAATGTTGGTAGTTATAGCTAGAAACTGGAGGCAAAAAAAGATAATTTCCTGGACAGATGTTAAAAACCAGATTCTTAATCAAAAGAATATGGAATATGGTTACTATAGAGCTAATGGACTTATGCATAAATATTGGGAAATATGGGGAAGACTTACCCTATAAATACTTACAAACTAGAGGAGAAGAGGATCAACACACTTTGGAAATCTCTATCTGAAAATATCTTACAGATACCATATACTATATTAATGTTCATAATGTTGTCTATATTTGTAATGTGCATGCATAGATAATTTGTAACCAGACTGAATTTAGAAGATCACATAGACCTCTATACATAAAGAAACCTATAGATGATCAGCAATAATCAATATCTCATGCTGCTATTGTATTGTAAGTTATTGTCCTTTTTTGTTTTTTGTAAGATTTATGTATTAAAATAAAAAAAATAAAAAAAAGACTGAATACTTGGAAACATACAACTTGACAGCGCATAAGAACCATTATGCCCATCTATTCCACCCATTTGTGTTGGTTTAATAACTCAAACCTTAATCAGTCCTTGGTCTTGTCTAAGATTCAGGATAGTCTTACGCTTACCCCATGCATGATTAAATTCCCTCACTGCATTAGTCTCCACAACTTCTGCTGGGAGGCCAAGTAAGATCACACCCTCTCAGTAAAGTAAGATGTCCTTACATTGCTTCTAAGCCTCAGACAGTTCATCTATGATTATGACCTATTATTGTAAAACTCGTTCTTCTTTCTAAAGTAAAAATATTTATGTTGCTTCCCATATAACATCTAAGAGATATAGACCGTTACATTTCGTTATACTGCTTCCTAGAAGGACCAAAACAATTAAAGAAAAGACTTAAAAGATTAAAAGTCTTAAAATACTCTACGTGCTGTACAAGAGATCATCTCCTTACTTTTAATGCATTTATAAGAAGTAATCGTATTAGGTGTGCTCAGCCACTCGCATGCGCTTTAGCGAAAGATATTACCTGTTACATTATTCTTTCCCCTCAAACAATATGTTATAAACAGTAACATATAATAGAAAAAGTGTCTATAAACTATGGACATTTTTATAGACATTTTTCTGCTCCATATTTCTGGTTTGTAAAGGTCATTAGCAGAATAAAGTATTCAATAAAAAATACTTTTTTCACATTTCATGTGTTTTTTCACAAAGTATGTTAAAACTACAAAAGTACTTCATATGAAAATCAGGAAACCTTAATAAAACATAGAGAACAATAAGCATTCCGGCTTGATTTAATATACTGTACTGTATAAAGCTATATATATATTGTATATAGATACAATATTTTACAATGTATATTTGGTTGGATTTTTTTTATTATTATAAATTGCTTTAAATGATGCTAAATGCTATAATTGGAAATACCTATAGCTTGCTGAATTGTTTTAGAAGTGTACCTAAAACCTAAGCTAAGAACAAACTGTTGGACACTTACTTGGAATAATCGAAGAGTCTGCTGTCCCAGAGGTCATGATTTCCTCTCGATCCATCATGGAAAAAACAGGAGCTGGTGCCATCAAAATTGTTGAGTCCATCTTCCGTGTTTTTGGATGCGTGACTATGTACAACATCAAGCAAAACTTGGATTCCCATGGAATGGGCAACATCAACGAGTTCTTTAAGATCCTCTGGCGTCCCGTAACGACTGAATGTTAAAACACATAATATCTCAAAGAATATTCCGAGTACACACACTGCTTTTGATAGTAACCATGGGCATGTTGCATTTTAAATTACCTTGAAGCAGCAAAGAAGCTGGTGATTTGATAACCAAAAGATGCATAATATGCATGTTCCATGATAGCCATCAGCTGTATGCAGTTATAGCCTAATAAATACATAAAAAGAGTCAACATTTTCCTGTAATATCACACAGATTATCTTTACAGATTGTTAAAGTTGCATTTCAGGTTACCATGGTATTTAGCAGGTACTTATATTTTTCATACGCATTTTGAATGAGAATGCATAGATAATCATTAGAACAATGCCTATAACAGAAACCGGATTTAATGTCTCAATGCGATCAACCTTCTAGCAAATAACGTGAAGGTCACAATTATTTCATTTTTTTCCTTAATGTAGACATTAGTGATATGCAAATGGAGGCCCCGTTTGACTCTTGAATATTAACTTTGTCCATCTGCATCTCCAGAACTTAACTCGCACTTTTGATATTTACAACGTAGAGCATCAAAGCAATTAGAGCCAACATATTGATTGTACCATACAATGTCCTTAACTATAGCTGTTTTAGAAATTTATTTCAAACACACTGTACTTCTATCTCTAATCATTACATATTCCTTATCACATTCCGTTCCCTGAAGGAACCTCTTAAAGTACAAGCATAAAATCAATCTGCATTGCTTTGAGAAGTAGAAACAACAAAAGATAAAAATGATACTTTTTGTGTAATTTTTTTCACTCTGTTCAAACGGTTGCTCTGTGATAGGGAATGTAGGAAATCTAACGGGAAAAGTGATGAATCCACAGAGGTTGGAAGAATCCTTCTTAATAAAAACTTTCATGTCAGTGAAAACACAATACTTAAAACGACCAAAAAATGATCATCAGTAAAGAATGACCTTCAGGTTAATGAGAGCAGACTAAGAAGTCCCTAGTTTTTCTTTCTGAATTCTTAATATACTTTATATTTCTAATAGACACCGGAATTTTATAACACAATCATTTACATTGCTGTTCCAAAAACAGTAAGGCGACTGGAGCGAATATTTTTATTCTAAGCACTCATACATATATGAAATGACCGGACTGAAATCTAAAGCGTACCTTCTTTTGTAAGACGCTTGTGGAAAATATTACATAGCGGGATATCAGAGGAGTAAGTCAGCATGAAACTCACAGAATAATTTATTTCATAATATTTTTATCTTATATTCATAGCTTAACCCCGTAACAATAAGACTGTTTTAGCATTTTTGCGGTGTTGCTGTTTAGCTGTATTTTTTTTTCTCTCGTATATATTGTTTATTTTTTTTAATTTATCAGGAGATATCATTATTTTTATCATATCATCTAAGTAACTACAAAGAAAAAATAAAATATACAGTGACTTTCTCTGACTTTAATTGGAAAAATCTTTTACTCATCTGCAAAAACAGCTAAATAGATTCTAATATTTGCCATGAGTTTAGAAATATCCAATGTTTTTATGTTTTGGTTTTTTTTATACGACATATAGGGCAATAAGGCAGTAGGGCAACGAATGCATTCCACTGTGAGTCTGTACATGTACGGGCTTTGTCATGAAAGGGTTAAAAGAGCTTTCAACCAATTATATAAGATCAACAGTTTTATAAAGTAACATACTATGTTATCTAGACAATACTACAACTTACCGAGATCCTTTATCCTCGGCAGTACATTGTAAGTGAAGTTCTTGTAAGTGGCGATCTTTCCTTCATGTGATGCAATGCCTACATGAGCTTCGTATATACGAACACTAGTTGGCCTCTTTGGACGGTCATGTTTAAGCTTTACAAAATAACAAAAACCTGTTAATACTTTGCTTAGGAATGACATTTTTCTAACATGAATATAAATTGTTACTAGACTTAAAATATGCATCTCGCCATAATTACCATACATAACGCTTTTGATCAAGAGGTAACAAGCTTACGGCAAAACCCTGTAAGAACAAACTGGGAGATACAGTACTGTGCAAAAGTTTTAGGCAGGAATTAAAAAATGCTGTAAAGTAAGAATTCTTTTAACAATAGACATGTTAATAGTTTAATTTTATTAGTGAACTGGAATGGTAAAACAGTATTTTATCTAATGAACAGGAATACACTGGATCTGGCGCTACAATGCAGTATACATACTGACTCTGGCACTATACATTTACACACATGACTCCAGCACTATACATATACACACTCACATACACTACTCCCCCGCCTCGCTGCCGCCTATCTTATCGTGAATCCGGCACACTATGCTTTCCTGCGGGTGAACAGTGGAGAGGGTGACGTGACGCACCTAGCTGGTCACGTAGCATGTATTATGCGACCTCGCTTGGCACCTCACTGCACTGGCTACGCCGGATTCATGATGGCAGCCCTGCAAAACCTTGGGTGCCAGGAAGTGGTTTCTGTGTTATATAATTGCAAGACAGAGAGAAATCGATTTGACAAATTATTTTTATTAATTAAACAATCTGCACCATGTAATAATACCCCAAGCTGTGGGTGGTATACTTTTGTGATGATGATGCTATTGTGTATGCTGATGGTTTATGAGTATATTTGCTGATCTTCTGTGGCTTTGACAATACTAAGTCAATGTTATGATTATTTTATTTCTAGGCAATATAATCATGTTACCATGGAAGGTTACTGCACATAAACTCATGAAAACATTTTGGAAGACTATTACTTGTGACATACTCTATTGAATATAAGTAGGTCACATCATAACAATGCAATAACATACGTAATTACAAAAGTATCTTATATTAAGTATCTTGCAGTTAAACATTTTAAACGCAAACCATTTTATGAAGCATGATTTTTCTGAAAGTGACAGTGAAGTGTAAGTGTTGTTCTTACAAACTTTACCCTAAACCCTTCCCTTAACAAAATCATTGCATTCATAGGGCGAAATTTACGGTTTGTGCTTGGCTTTCTTAACCTCAACCTGTTTACCAGGCTTCCATATTTATGGTACGGGCTTATATTCAGATACTCGGAGACAGGGAAAGTGAAGCAAGCATAGACTGCTTCACTGTTTCCCTGAAAAGGGAGGACTGTCTCTTTGTCCATCATCTGCAGGGCTGGACTAATACCATACATAAGAAGTCGCAGCAGATATTTTAGGAGCCAAGAAGGATTGTATCCATTAGCATCGATGCATGATAGCACCAAAGCCGTGAGTAGTTAAAAAATGATATGATCAGTAAGCAGTTAAGCGGCATGGCTACCCACGTCCTGGGAATATCCCAACCTTACTTCTGTATAATATAATTACATCATAGGATCATCATAAAAATACATTCTAAAGTTAACTATTGATGAGCCGGTTTGTTAAGAGTAAGTTCTACATATAGAAATGTCCTTGTTTTTTGAAGGAACCACACATTTTGTCCATTAAAATAACATGTAATGGATTAGAAATCAAGCGCAGACCGTGTTGATGCTGTAAATAACTATTGTAGCCGGTAACATGTTTTAATGGAGTGTCTTCGCTCCTGTGTTCCAGTAGCACATTGTGTTTGGTAATCAACGTTAGCCTTTTAAATGTTAATTGATTATTAGAAAGCCCTTTTGCAATTATTTTAGCGCAGCTAGGAATGTCCTTGCTTTCCATGAAAACAGCTAAGTGACCCCAAGCTTTTGTACGTTTTAAATGTGCACACGCCATATCAAAAAAATGGAAGCTTACTTTATAAGGCTGCGATGGTTCCCAATGGACCCAGTCATAGATGATGCTCTTCTCCTCCTGAACCACGTATTTCGCCCAGGGAGATATGCGATACAGTGTTTCTCCAGATTTACTTTTAATTACAACCTAGAAAATAAATTTTTTTCTTTAAAAACACAGGTTTGTAACTTTTTTCTCTTTTACTTCTTATAAGCTTAAACTTGCTAGGTGTCCTACATAAAAAAAAACAACATTTGGTCTGGTTTCATTTAACTCATACTGTTCTATTTGTGATTACGGTGCAAAGTAATCTTATTGCATTAATAAGCCATGGAATGGTCCACTGAGATATGGTAATAAAACTTTTCAAATATGGCACCACAATCAGTTTTGTGTTTTTTTAAAGACATAATGTCCTATGTATCCTTAAAATACGCTTTATTAGACCCAGCGTCGTTCACAACAATAGCAATATTTTGTAGCGCTTTGTTTTAGCGCATTTATGACTGTTCTGCATGCAAGCACTTATAATATCCATATAGATCAACAAGTTATAGGACTACAAGTCTGAATGTGTCTTAACTTAAATCCCATAATCAACATTTACGATATTGTCTCAACACAGAGTTGCTATTTCTTGAATCTTCAATTTCCTTGTTGGCTCAAGTAACCTCTACCCTATCCTTGCAGACCTAACCCTAGCCATCAATTTTCACTGGGGTTTCTTTCTGCAACATTGAAGAAAGTTTTAAAAAGGTAAAAAAATAAAACATGGTATATCTGTTGTACTCAATAACAAGACATGCTGGTTCAAGGTTACTCGTGGCCTCAAGCTCCCATGCAAGCAGGCCTTCATATTTCACTTTTCATTGCCAGATACAGTATGTAAAAAAAAGTTGCTTTAGATTTAAAGTATAGGCAGTCTGCTGCCTCAAGCAGGCACTTTTATCAGTCTATCATTTTAGAACTCAAGATGAATGGACTGGTCAGTAGAGATTTATAGCTCTTAGCCCTTAGCCTCAAAAAAATGATTTCAGGGAATATTGTACCATTTTAGAATACAAAAAAAGCTATAATTTGAGAAACCTGAAAATTGAAAAAGGAACCAGCAATAAAAATAAAATAAAAATAAGTGCAGTCACTGTCTAAAGAGATGCAAAAATATCAACAATTAGATCATGAGCATAAATTTTGGTGGGAAAGGGTGTTTTTTTTTTGTTATTTTAGGGTATTTTAGTTTTTGCCAGCCAGTGTTGTGCTATTCACAAACAGGTATTGTTTGTTACATGATTTTGTTGAAGTTTGAAAAATGTTATTGTTCGCAGTTTGTTAGGACCAGTTTCTGAGTTCTGTACATTTTCCCATGTAAGCTTAATACAGTTTGTTTTGTTTGTTTGTTTTTTTTAACTAGTGCCAAAAACATGAAGCATTTGTATATATCAGTGTCCAAAGTCTCTGAATACACATTTTTTTACCAAAATGTTTTTCTTCATAAAGATGAGTACCGTACGGTACATGTTATACCTCAAACAGTTGATACTAATGCTATAATGAACGGGAAAAACTAGGCTCCCAAAAATCATTTTCAATGCACATTGGAGTCCGTTGAGGCCAATAGATTTCATGGCACACAAATCTTTCCATGGGTCTGTAAGATATGGACGTTGGGTTTCTATCGTTGCTGCTTCTGCTGAAAGCCATGTCTTAAGAATGCATTAATCAAATACATGAAAACAGGTCTGCAGCGCTCCTTTAAGCACAAGGAATCTAGAATGGTAAGTGTATAATAGACTGTAAGCCGCTCAATAACGGATACTGGACTGCCATTTGGGGATCTGCTTTACCACCTAGGAGAACAAAACAAGACTTCCCATCTACCATGCAAATCGTGTTAAACGTGTGCAGTCTTATAAAAGGAAGACTTAACGTGTTTAGGAATCAAGACTAGTTTTCTAGTCCGCAACAACGCTTCAGACATTAATGTATTCCCGTATTTTAGCAAAGTATTCCCAAACCCACCCATTCATGACAGCAGTTATCACCTGTTATGTTTTCCAACCGCTAACTTATTCGAAAACAGATTTTTACATAAAAATAGGTGTCAAGTTTCATACTACTAATTGTATGTAGTCACAAACTGCGTGTGTGATCACTCCTCGCACAACAGGACACCGGCAGCATCTGCTTGATGATACATAGAAGAGTTCCCAACTCACTTAAGTACAAATATTCTGCCAAAGCTTAGCCTCAATACAAAATCTTGTGTCTCATATTGTAGCAGACAGGAAGACAACAACGGTTGCAGAATTATTTCGAAAGCTAGCACAAAACACCGAGAAAAGTCATCCCTGAAATGCTTCACAAAATTTACGCGCACGCTCGTTTCCTTGTGGAAGGAACTCAATGCTGTAAAGGCAATGCAGTGCTTTCTTCACAGATTAAAGAAAAGCTCTTGAACGTTATGCTAAAGGGCAATATTCAGACCAGTGACTGGCATTAACTGGTTAATGAGCGACTGTCAGGATTGAACGTGAAACACGGGGTCCTGATTTCATATATTGGGATGATATGAAGGCTGAGGTTGTGGTGGTCCACACTACACACTAACCTTTTTGCCGTTGACTGCAGCTCCCATGATAAACAGTCGGCCATTACCGGTTGAACATGACAGGAATTGTAGACCGGGGCAGTTGTGGCTAATGTTTACCACCCCAGCTAAGACTAACGTTATCATGTTGTGCAGGTACTTGCTGGTCTGGTAGCTACTACTACCATGCTCATATACGTTTTCCTATGAATGGGTAACTAACCTTTACTTTCCACCAGGAAACCCCTTCTCCTGACCCCCTAGGAAAAATGCCGCAGACACTCAACCCAAAGTTCTATATTGTTTTATATAGTCCCATCAAATTCTGTAGTGCTGTACAATGGGAAGACAGGACATAACAACTAGCATATATAACGTAACAGTATGACTTACAGAAACAACAGGCGAGGAGGCCCTGCTCTAATGTCGGGATAATATGAGTATATTACATTTACTTTTGGAAATGACCTATTATGTATGTGTGTGAGATTATATTATATATGCACATACACATATATACACACACAGTGTTGCAACGACTAATATTATAGCTTTGGAGGCATCAGCATTCTGTCAGGTGCCATTTTACCTGCCAACATACCTGAGAACTTCCCGAAGTAGACTACCCAGAGTTGTCCCCCTTCTGGGCTTTATGTGAAGGCAGAGCTATCCGTGCGAGGGACAGGACTAGCTATGCATAGAGGCAGGGCTACCTCCAGACCACCTTAAATTAGCAGAGGGTGGAAAGGAAAGTGGGAATGGCCAAATGCCCCTCTTCTGCCCAGAGAAAGAGGAAACCGACCTGGAGACCAGGGGACGTAGTGCTTCACCCAGAGACTCCATATCAAACCTGGAGAGTGTTGAGGCATGGGTAGCACACAACTTTTGATATTATCATAGAGGTTAATTGCCAATCCTTATAAATATGTCATAACTACATTTTACTTTGAATAACCTGCATTTGTAAAATTTTGCCATAAGTATTTATCATCTCAATCAGACTCCTAAGTGCACATACCTTTAGTTTTGAACCATGCCATATCGATGGGGATTTATCTTCTTTTGGCAGAATATAGAGCTCCCACTTTCCAAAATCCAGTTTTTTATATGGGTGCGAAAAAGGGTTCCAGCCATCTGAAATAACACGCAGAATTCTATTACATTAACGCTAAAGATGCACTATAAGCCGACTACGTAAAATGTTGCCTTTTTCATATATTTTTAAAGAGAATAAATAATCATGTGACACAATAGCAGGCATTGACAGGTTGCTGCTGGAAAATCTAAAAATCATTCTGAAACATTTCTAAAGCGATTGTTGTGAAGAGATTAAAACCTTGCTAAACTTTAATCGCTTAATGTACTACAGAGAGGAGTTTAAGCTTGGTCCAAATAGAAAAGATAGCAGAGAGGTCCGAGTTACAAATTGGGCATTTATTTATTTTGTGTTTTTTTAATTCTAAGCATCATTAAATCTATTAAAATTATAGTTAACCAAATTCTAATAATTTTTATTATAACAAAGGCCCTTTAATAAAATCTGCAGTCAAAAATACAAATAACTGCAGATTCACATCATTAAATTATTGTAAATTTGGGGGGGGCACTAGTTATTCTAGTATAGCAAATGTTTGTCAATACTTGATGCAAATGACAATGTACAGGTGTCACGCCATGATTTAAATTCCTCTGCTGAAGAGAAACAGGAAAGTACCCATAGTGAGTAAGGAAATGGTAAAGGGAGCCATAATCTATATGAAACAGGGAGCCATAATCTATATGAAACAGGGAGCCATAATCTATATGAAACAGGGAGCCATAATCTATATGCAACAGGGAGCCATAACCTATATGAAACAGGGAGCCATAACCTATATGCAACAGGGAACAATAATCTTTATGCAACAGGGAGAAAACAGCATCATTTTTTACTGCTCTGCCAGCAGGTTTCAGAGTAAAAGTGATGGGTTCCCTGCAGGAAACATGCCCACCACGCTGGAATCCAGAGACAGAGGGTTGATAGATATTTTTTTCCCCACTGAAATGATGAAAATAATATTTCAAAATATTATTTTTTACATCCAAATGTAGCTGCAACACAAAAGATTAAATTATATATATACATACACAAATGTTCTTCTAAACAGCTGGTAGAAGGTAAGATTTTGTTTGTTACTGTGTGACTAAATAAAGATGGCCCTCTTCAAGAGTGCCGCTATTAGAATTTAAATATTAGGTCACTGTAATAATTGTTAATTATGCTGGGCGAAGCTAAAAGTGAAGGACCAATCAGAGTGCAGGTGCTTAATGTTAAGCCCAATGTGACCAGCAATTGCTATGATGAGCTGTGGAGGTTCTTAATGCGGTGGTGGACGGTGGAGATGGGAGGCTAAGTATGCTGTATAAAAGCGACACACTGTGCGGTGGAGGTCGATTGGGTGCAAGGAGGTTGGAGTATGCTGTGTGCGCTGGGGACAGCTTGGGGTGCCGAGGGGCTGAGTATGTTGCGTACAGTGGGGGTAAGTTGCGGGGCAGGAGGCTGGCAATGCTGTGCGCAGTGGGGTGCAATGGGACTGCCAAACAGTAGCACGTGCAGTGGGTAAGGTGGTTGGGGAGGCAGAAGAAGAGAGGAAAGAGAACAAAGAGGGAGGGAATTAGTTGAGGGGAGATGTTAAGAGAGAACAAGGAGGAAACATGTCAGGCAGTTTAGTAACGAGGTATGTCATACCCAGCACAGGCCATAGCTGGAGAGAAAAGTAGGACAAATACATAGGGGGATTCAGATGTACATCTACATGCAAGGTGAACAATGTTTATCTTTTCATAGAGCCAATAACATTTAACCCCTTAAGGACCGGGCTCATTTTTCGTTTTCTACCCTGTGGGACCGAGGCTGTTTTGACACTTTTGTGGTGCTTGTGTTCAGGTGTAATTTTCTCCTCACCCATTTAGTGTACCCACATAAGTTATATATTGTTTTTTTCAGGACAAGATGGGCTTTCTTCAGATACCATTATTTTGATCGTATCATCTTATTTACTATAAAAAAAATAAAAAAAACATGGTGAAAAATTGAAAAAAAACACATTTTATGACTTTTATTTGAAAAATCTTTTACTCACCTAAAAAAGCAAGTAAAAAAACTAGCTAAATAGATTCTAATACTTGTCCTGAGTTTAGAAATACCCAATGTTTTTATGTTTTTTTGCTGTTTTTTGGAAGTTATAGGGCAATAAGTACAAGCAGCGTTTTATGATTTCCAAATCTTTTTTAACAAATCTGGTCAGTCTGCCTCCATCTCCTCTTTGGAACATCTTTGAAGCTGGTTAACTCAATTTAACCCATTGAAACCATATATTTTTGAAAACTAGACACCCCAGGGTATTCCAAATGCTGTTATTTTAACCCTTTCCATGCACCAATTATACAACTACACTTTGTCAAACTTTGTAATAGTAATTTTTTTTATTTTTTTTTTCCACACAAATTGTAATTTAGTTATAAATATAAAGGTCCTGGTATACGTCACTGTCAAACAACACCCCAATATGTGTTCAGCAACATCTCCTGAGTACAGCGATACCCCACATGCACGGGTTTGTCAGATTGTTTGGCTGGTAAAAGGCTACTTTTGGGGCATGCGTAATTCAGGTGGTCATTTGGTCATTCTGCCTCCCTCTCCTCTTTGGAATATCTTTGAAGCCGGTTAACTCAATTTAACCCATTCAAACCATATATTTTTGAAAACTAGACACCCCAGGGTATTCCAAATGCTGTTATTTTAACCCTTTCCATGCACCAATTATAGAACTACACTTTGTCAAACTTTGTAATAGTATTTTTTTTTATTTTTTTTTCACACAAATTGTACTTTAGTTATAGATATACAGGTTCTGGTATGTGTCACTGTCAAACAACACCCCAATGTGTGTTCAGGAACATCTCCTGAGTGCAGTGATACCCGACATGCATGGGTTTGTCGGGTTGTTTCAGATTTAAAATGCCACATTTGGGAAGTGCGCTTTTTTTCTCCATTTTGGTCAGTCTGTACCTATGCCCTATCTTTAAGCTAGGCCACTCCAATTTACCCCATCAGCCATTTTTTTTTATATATAAGACACCCCTTGGGTATTTGAAGTGCTTTTATTTTAACTCTTTGTTGAGATTTTTGAGAAATTTTAGCACTTGCTCAAAATAATAAACTTTATTTTTTAATTTTATTTTATTTTTTAATACTTTTTTTATATTTTTTTTACACATTTTGCTGGTACTGGATGGTTCATCTAGTGACATCACTGCATAATTATTTTTAAATGTTAGCACATTTTTTTTTTTTTTTTCCATTTTTTATTTTTTTTTTTTGAATATTTTACTAATCACATAGTGATTAGAAAGCTGGGCTCCATTGACTTGCATGGTTGAATGCAGTACCTGTATTCAACCAGCAAGTGGAGCCAGTTCTCTAGAGGGTCTGGAGACCCTCTAGCGAACTTTTGCGTCTTTATTGTTTTAGTTCCCGGGCCGCCGCCATCTTGCTTGATGGCGAAGATCACCGGCAGCGGCGGCTGTGACCGCTCTCCGGAGCGGTCACAGCCCACCCAGAGGTAAGTGTTTGGTGTCGCTGGATGCCTCCCGATCGAGGCATTCCAGCGACACCATTTAAGTTTAGGAGGCGATCGTTGATCGCCTCCTAAACGCTTTTAAAACGGGCGTCCGTCGCCATACAATGTATGGCGGCTGTTGACGCCCCGGGGAGGGGCCAGACATGGCCCCCGATGCCGATCTCGGCCTTGCTGAATGCCTCGACATCGAGGCATTGCAGCAAGGCCGTTTAAGCGAAGAAAGTGATCCTTGATCACTTTCTAAGCTTATTTAATTTTTTGACGGTTCAGGACCGTCAAAGGTCATTTAGTGACCTTCTTGTTATGACGGTCCTGAACCGGCAAAGGTCGCGAAGGGGTTAAAGAAGGAAAGGGGAATACGGTACAATAATAAAAAGCACTAATCTACAAACCAGCTTGAAGATGTCGACAATGGCAGGAAAATACACATTTTAAGAAGTGGGTTTTCAAAGCAATATTAGTGACAATTCTTATTCATGTTTCAATTAAAGGGACAGGTTGTATTTCAACAAGAAACGTTTGTTGGTTATTAATCAGTGCCGGGTGCCAAAAGAGGAACCATCACAGCTTTTAGGAAATTTTTAGTTTAAAAGTTTACCTCATGGAAGCTGAAATCTGGGCTATAAGGTGGCTAAAGTTTTCTACGCACCAAGACTCTACAAAGTCTGCCTAAACCAATTAACAATCAGCAAAGAGGTAAGTTATTAAGGAAGAATAGGCATGTTCCTCACATGCTATACACATAAGCTGGGATTCCAATACATGTATTTTGCTTATTTTAGTCAACGGTTAATAACTACTAGACAGTAAAAAATAGTATTTGGGAAAAATGACAGATCACCCGAGTGCCCTGGCATACTTATCACATTTATAAAATGAGTAAAAATACCCTATAAATCATAAACTTAATAAAAAAATAAAAAAAAACACAAGAAAAAAAAAACCAAGGGACCTTATTAAAAGAGACTGCTTTCCGAGGACAATCTTGTAATGATTCATGAATATTGATGAGAGTAATTGACTCAATATGCCCAAAGCTAATATCGACAGCCAATGCTGCTTTGCAGGCTTTCTCAAGAATTAAGTACAAAAATGTTTGCCTTTTTTCTCAGTCTGCAAAACAGTTTTAATTTAAGGCAAACAGAGAAATTGGTACAAAAACACCGTGTGAATATGAATGTAATTTAACAATATCTGTATTTGCTTCCCTAATTGAACAAAATATTTCAACTGATTGCAATTGAACTTTTTGGAGATTGCAACACAGCCAGAGATAACGGCATTAGCCACAAAGCATAACAGAACAGTAAAAACAGATAGTGAATACATAAAATACCCTACGCATACACGTTTTAATTCTTATTATCTTTTATTTATAGTGCAAACAACTTGTGTCGTAGGACTAACTGGATGGGTTAGGTAAAGAGGGCCATGCTCACAATGAACAAATATGAATGAGATTTACAGGAACAGTTTAGTTATGTTTTTCAATTTAACCACGCTATCCTACCATGACAGAAACATTATGAAGAGCGTGTTAAACCGTCCTTCTTGCCGTCTCATACCCTAACAGGTTGGGTTGGATTAGGGATGAAAAAGCATGTGAAGGTTTCCTGCAGTGTCTGTCCAGACCCTGCCGAGATCTCTCATGACCTCTCCATATCCGATCACAAACACTGTGATCAGGAAAGCAGAAAGAACGGGAACGTGGCGAGAACTTCCACAAAGTCCAAGGTAAGTGCAAAAAGGTGGTGATCGCATTTAATCATAGGCTGTAATGTGCTGACATTAAACTCGGGTATAAAAAGCACAATTTTTGCTCTTGCCTTGGACTTTGTGGAAGTTCTCGACGCATTCTTTTTTTCCACCTTTGGTGTTGCTCAATGAGTGAGGTTGCTCAGTGTTGATAAGAAGGTTTCCTGCACCTTAATCAACTAGCCAAGTGAGTCTCTGCTTTCCAAATAATGGACATTACCCTTGTAGGTGTACAATAACTTTGGTCCTCAAGGACCATCTAGACTCAAGTTTTATAATCACAATCCACTTTTGCAGGGTGTTCCAATGTCTGTGCAGATTCCTGGGGTCTCAGATCAACTGGCATCAGCCACAGAGCAGAGCCTTTCTGCGACATTCTGCTCCGACTGCAATTTGCTTTATTGATTTATGTTATTGCATTTTTAATTAATAACTTAAGCAATAACCACTTGTTACAGCGTTTGCCTCATAAGAGAATTTAACATCATCAAAAATATTTTTTGAGTGACATAATAAAGAGAGCTTTTTAACCGGCAGCATCTAAGGGCCAGGACTAGAAGAGTTTCTCATTACTAGAAATTACGGCATTTATGGTACGTGCACACAGGTTATACATAAACTAAACATACACTACCATTTCAAAGGTTTGGGGTCACTTAAAAATGTCCTGGTTTTTGAAAGAAAAGCTAATTTTGTCCACTAAAATAACATTAAAGGGATCAGAAATACAGCTTAGATGTTGTTAATGTTATAAATGACTATTGTAGCTGGAAACAGTTGATCTTTAATGGAATATCTTTATAAGTGTATGGAGGGCCTCTAATACTTGCATCACCTGTGTTCCAATGTAATGTTGTGTTCGCTAATCCAAGTTTATATATTTAGAAGGCTAACTGACCATTAGAAAACCCTTTTACAATTAAGTTACAGCTAGAACAGTCCTTGCTTTCCATGAAAACAGCCAAGTGATCCCAAACCTTTAAGCAGGGAAGAAAAACAAAATGGAAGAAGTAAAAACTTACTGAAGTCCCCAGTAAGGAAAACCGCCTCTGCTCCAGGAGCCCATTCTTTACAATATATGCCATGGTCTGGAAGGACGTGGATTCCAAAAGTCTGGTAACCTCTTGAAAACTTCTCTAGACCACCTTCGTTCCCTTCAATACTCTTCAAACGCTGATCAAACAAAGCATACCTTCCAAGACAAAAGGTTATATATGAACCTACGGCAGTGTTCATGGCCAGGCTGAAAATTAAGACATTAATCTACACGTTTTCCATTGAATTTCTTTCCCCACAAGACATTACTAGAGATGGAACTGGAACAAATGGAACCTCTAAGCACAAGCTATGGGCAGATGAGAAATACGGCGCAGATGTTGTTAATGCTGTAAATGACTATTGTAGCTGAAAATGGCAGATTTTTCATTGAATATTTGTAAAGGGGTACAGAGGCCCTTTATCACTCCCATCACTCCTGTGTTCCAACGGCACGTTGTGTTCGCTGATCGAAGTTTAAGTTTAAAAGGCTAACCGATCCTTATTATGTTACAGCTAAAAATGTCTTAGTTTTCCATGAAAACAGCTAAATGACCCCAAACGTTTGAGCGGCAGCGTATACTAATTGCCGCATTTTTCTTAGGGTTGAGTTTACTTATTGCTACCAAAATGTCTGTACAAAAAAAAAATTACAAGAAAAATGCATTCTTAAAGTTATAAAGTACTATTCCTTTAAATGCTGCTTTGTAAAGCTGCACCTACAGGCATTCAAGGACAACATTTCTGAGATTAAGCAATAACAATAAGCAGCATACGGAGAAAGAAACAAAAATCACCAAATCTGCTACAAATCGCTGCAAGAAGAGGTTACATTTTATGCATCATATAACAGAAGATGATGACAAAAGGAAATGCTATATTTAAATTCAGAAATCAATTAAATTATGTGTGTATTTATGTTTTCTATGTTTAGGTGAATCTGTTATCTACAGCGAAAGCTACTTTGGAGTTCTGTCAAGAACCTAAATGTCTTTGGATGACCGCGTCAAAGCCTAGACTTCCGTTTGATTTACAATGTGGGCCAAGACCCGGAAATTATGGATTCCATGAGTCTTCTTGTAATGTCGGAACCGGACTAATAATGTCTAATAGAATAGGGAGGATCCAGACGTGCAAAGCTGATGGATACTTCCAAAAGGTCTCACTGGTGTACCTCCTGCCAACGACTTTTATATCAAGTATTATAATGTATTGTTTTATATAGCGCCATCATATTCTGTAGCGCTTTCCAATGGGTAAAAAGGACATAACAAGTAGTATAAAACATAACAATTTGACTTACAGAAACAACAGGTAAGGAGGGCCCTGCTCAAAGGAGCTTACAATCTAGAAAGAGTTAATGTGCATTATACAAGAGGCAAACGTGCAGGAAAGGAGAGCTAAAGGAACATGGGAGGAAAGTGTTTTAACGCATACGTTCATAGGCGTCCTTTAAGAAGCGGGTGTTGAGGGATTTTTTTTATAGGACAGAAGGCGGGGAGAAAGACTGATAAGTCGGTGGAGGGCATTCCAGACGACAGGGGCAGCCCTCGAGAAATCTTGCAAGTGTGCGTGAGAATAATAAAAATTGTTTAAAAAATTCACAATAACATGCATGACATCTTTAAAGTGTCCCAGGCACGCGTATATACTTTGCACCATATACCATGTATGTTTAAAGGGACCACTCACCTATCGTATACATTAAAGTGCATATCATGGCTGGCTGTCCCTCATATGCCGCATAAGAACTTAAAATGTTTGTGCTTCTATATCCTAGAATCATTAAGGTGCTTTGAAAATATTGCAAGGTTGAAATGCAGCAGGGTATTAGTTTTCGGACTATTTAAATGTTTGTAAGAAGTACCATTTGTTGAGCCCCCCTTCCTCTACACAGACTACGAGGATCTGAAATTGGTGGATTTTAAAGACGGCTTATGTACATGACAGCACCAAAAATATAAGACCAGTAAGTGACATACCGTCCCAAGGCCCACACAAAATGATAAAGCTCTGATTGAAACAGAAAGCTTTGCGAGAACAAACTTGCAGCGATTAATGAATACTGATGATGTCTGAATAAAAATGCAGCAGAGCAATCCACGGAGCAATGCAAGGAGTATCCAGAATGTTCTTTATCTTCCCACCATGAAGCCCCGTCACTTTTTTTTCTAGCGTACCGCGCGTTACCCAGGACAAACAAGAAAGCCTCCTTACAAATCAAAAGCACGGGGAGTGGGAAGGGGAAAGATGGTGCCGCCACGTCACGAAGCAGTTAGACTTCACACGTTAGTTTCTCTTATAATCTTTGAACAGATACACTGGAGTTTATGCATTGTCTGTGATGAGAGTTGGGGGCCAGTGATTCTCCTTCCAGGACCTCACAGAAATGAAAACGTCCCTGGATACGTCTAGATTACCCGTAAATTACTCTAGCTCTTTCACGATCCGCACTGCGGCCAAGAACTCAATCCACAGAAGATAAATACCGTTTTACGCAAGGCTGCAAAATTTGATTACAAAAGCACATTATTGCTGGAGCAGCTATTATTCTTCTTATTATTATCGTCATCTTATATTTATATACGTCTAACGAGATCTTCTTACCAGGAGTCTCCAGTTATCTCCAGCATGTATTAGTATAGCATTTATTGCTTACAGAATAATATCAATCAACGTAATGAAGCAGTAACTCGGACTGCGAATCAGCCAAAATTAAATCTTGACCATTAAGATAGCTTTTAATTGAAGAAATGATGAATATGACTGGCCGGCGCCAATTCAAAAATACAGATTCTAACCCGACAAAATGTAGCTTTCCTTCCATATTCAGATTTAATTCTTCCCGGGATCACCTCTACCAAAGAAACATGCCAATAATCTAGCAGGGCTCTAGCAATCTAGAATACAAAGAGCAGGGCTAGCAAAGCATGTATCTGTTAAATATACCCAAAAGCACAGAGCCTCAAAATTATAAATTGTTAAAATAAAAGTGGATATAGCTGTATTAGCTCAAGATACAAGTTGTTAGTTGAAGTTAATACTTTTTCTTTGGCTGACATAGAAAAATATGTATCCTCAGGAACCTCAGAGGTCTCTTCTCCTGGTGTAATGAAGCAAGCCATTAAACAGGTTTGGAGCTCAGAGGTTAGTGTTGCCTCTCCCAGCTTCAAAGTTATAAAAACCTACAAGGATAAAATATTTACACTTGGCTTGAAGGTTAGTTTCAGATACACGTGTGAACTCATTCCATCCATGCATGCATGCATGTATATATGTATGTATATATATTATAGCCCAAAATTATATGAAACGGCATTACATAGGAACCAACAACTACATAAGAGAAAAGAGAAAATAACTAAAAGGAGAAAAGGTAATAAAAAAACAAACAAAAAAATGCAATAGAAAGGCCAAAGTTTGCAATATAAAAAAATTGAAAGCACTAATCACTAATGGAATTTTACTTCAACAATTCAGTGCTTCAAACAAAGAGAACTAATAAATATTTGGAAGGATATAGTGTAAAACAGATCTTAATTTGAGCAGAGAAAATGGAATATTAAGTGAGAATTCAGGCAACAAGGGGCCGTTAGCTGGTGTTTCATATTACACAGGAGAAAAGAAATGGAAAGGTCAGCGGAGCGGTTACAGCGGTGCCCTTTTCCAAGGTAATCAGCAGAGCATGCAGCAGAGACGTGGCCAGAAACACGCCGGGTAACACCGTTAAAGAGGCAGTATCGCATGATCGTGCTTTCATAGGATTTTATTCTTCGCACCATTCTCTCAGGAACAAACAGCATGTAAGCAGCGAGAAAGAAACATTTATTCCAGGTTTATATCCCGAAAGGTGCGAAGGCAATGAGAAAAGTAGGAAAACTTTGCAGTCTGCCCGGGATCCGGTAACGGCTTTTCTAGCAAACTCTATATTCCTAAACATCAGTGTCCAAAAAAAGCAGAAACTGAACATAAATCAGGGGGTCGACAAATTTGCTTTGGCTCTAAGAGACCGCCTAAAAATTTAAGAAGCAGCTACTTTTTCTTCCCCAATCCCCCAAAAATGTGTTTTTCATTTATTACCCCTTGTCTGCAGTTAAAGGATGTTCACTGGGGCAATACCACATAAACACCCCTTTCTTAAGTCCTCCACCACTTCGTACAATACCCCAGTTAACCCTTTCATGACAAGGGGTATTTGACACTATAAAGACCCAAGCTTGTATGTGTATCCATTATTCTTACACTTACACACACCATCCAGTGACATACACACGCTAATATCTTATGCTCACAAAACACTAACACCTTACAAGAACATTCTACGTTCACGTACACACATGCTAACACCATACACCAACACACACACTATATGCTGACATACACACTCATGCTAATGCCATACTGTAACATGAACACCACCACATTCTTATTAACACACACACTATCCAACATCATACATTCACACACACGCACTGGCTAACACTATATAAAATTACACACTAACACTATACATTTACACAGACACACTGACTCTGACACTACAGCGCACACACACACACAGACTCCAGCACTCTACATATTCGCACATACCCACTGACACTCCAGCATATACACACACACACATTCACTACTCACCCCCTCTCACCTTGTGGAGACCTGCCATGTCGCTGCCTATCTCCTGCCATGGTGAATCCAGCACCCTGCGCTTTCCTGCGGCATTACGAGCCCTTTTTCCAGACCCCTGACAGCACGCACAGGATAGTGAAGGCTGCTGGATTTACAATGGTAACCCTGGCCAGTTTTTACCCCTCTTCTCCTGCAAACCCTGGGCACCTACAAGCATGTTTCTTTTTTGTTTTGTTTTGTTTTTTAGAATGAATCTTCTTTACAAAAGCCTCATGGAAAAATTACCGAATACCAACTTTCTTCTGACTAACCCAATTCACAAACGTAGGAAGTTAAGTTATTATTCCTAAGCGAAATTCCAAAGCATCTGATGCAATTCAAATTGTGAAATCTATTTCCATTTTGTTGTTGATGCAGTTTGACGTCACCGTGTACATAGTACATGCAGAAGCAGCCGCAAGGTCATTTGTAACCGGAATGTGTCTGGTCACTGATCTTGACAGAGGTCAGAGGTAATTATGAGCGGTAGCGGGAGGTATGCAAGAAGACAATATTTTTAGAACAGTTACAGGCTGGTTTTGTCATCTTCCATTCACACAAGGAGACTTGACGTGCACCAGCCAACAGCCTGACCTTTTGCCAAATGATTTTACTGGCAGCTTATACAAGAAACGAGAACTCTAACTGTATGTTCAAATTCAGTTAAAGGTATAATAATGAATACTGTATATACACACGTGTTCTTTCTAAGATGTGTTATGTGGTCATTTACAGCGCAGATCCACACAGTAGAGTCAGTTCTCAGGTTTATTGTTAAATATATTAAAGTGCCTTGCACATGGTTTGTGTTTGTTTTACGGACAGACCTTTGAAAGTTAAATATACATAAAATGATATTTTATATGAATGCGTCTCTAGAAAATCTGATTTCAACATAAAATAATACATTTCTAAATTCTTGATTAGGGGCATATTAAAAAAAACACTTATGTTCTATGCACAATGTGCATTGTAGCGCTGTGGAATATGATTTATAAATCAATAATAATAATTATATGGATTAATATATAAATAATATATCAACTGGGGGGTAAAAACAGGAAGGGCCTCTTTACTCAGAGAACAGTAGATCATTCACTACCTGCAGCCGTAGTGCAACGTGAGATACACTTAGGAAGAGGCTGCATGCGTTTTCAGCAGAGATAAATTTAGAGAATTCAAAGATAAATGTGATCCCCAGTCTTACGTCCCCAACAGCCCACTAAAGAATAATGCATTCTATAGTAGCCCGCGAGTGCTTTAACTCGCATTCTTCCGAAGATCTGATGTAGTAGCTGCTGCCCTCCTCCTGAGTGGCCTGATGATTCTTGCCACTGATTGGCCACTTCAAACAGCCAATCAGTGGCAGGAAAGCACTCCAATTGATGTGAGCACTATTCAGATCTAGTCGGCCCGATTTTCCTTCACATCTTGATGGGTCCTTGGTCTCGTCTTAGATTCAGGACAGCTTCACACCTATCCCATGCATGTTTAAATTCCTGTATTAGCCTCTACCATCTCTGCTGGGAGGCTCTTCTATTTATCTACCGCCTTCTCATTTGGCAACGCGATACTGAAAACGCCAATTATAGCTGGTCCTGCTGCACACAATGGTGACCAAAACTGTTCAAACAGTCACTCTTGTGAAAAAAGAAAATCAAGGGAGGGTAGGCTACAGAAAGTGGAGCGATTCAGCCGCTATACAACATTTCTAATAAAAGCACTGTACAGAACTGTATAGAACACTTTCCTTCTATACACCGGATACATAACACAAAGTTACAGGGCTGTAGTTTCCATGTAACTTATTAGGACTCGGATCATCATCAGATCGGTAATCAGATCAGGTTCATCTCCATTTCACTTACGACATCATTGTAACAGTAAACAGGCAATTACACAATGGGTGGAAAAGATAAGTTTTTTAGCAAAAGACCGGCGGTGTCAATGACCAGTGATTTACAGCCGTGTGATGAAAACCGAATGATGCAACTTGTGAGCCAGAACTGCAAAATCATCGCGTTTCTCCGTTTATGTTTCGCCTCTTAATATTTCATAGTCAGCGCCATAACTACACTGTTCATGTAGCAGGAACCTTCACCCCGAGACGTTACAGGAAACGTAACAAGAGGTTCAGCATGCCGGGCAGGGCTCGGGGGGGTTAGAGCGTCAGCACACGCGCACAATATACATTCTACAGCGTCCCAAACACAGGGGAAAAATATCAGGACAACCGCAATAGAGAGGCGAAACTGGGACTGTCCCGCGGCGAGCGAACCTCCAGAGATATTCCACGCTGTCCGAAGCAACTAGATATTGGACCAGGCTGCAGTTTAATGTAGTGAGAGCGCATTGGTGGAGAAAAACAAAATGTTAACTAGCGTAAAACAGAACTAGGGATGATCTAAAATACCTCACAGATCCATTATTATTCTTTATCGATTTATATAGCACCAGCACATTCTGGAGTGCAGTACAACGAGTAACCAGGACAAACCAGGTAGTGACAATTTGACTTACAGAAGCAAAAGGTAAGGTGGGGCGTATCCTATGATATTATTATACTTTTATATCCGGAACCCTGATGTATGGATCAAAAAACTTTGCTTCTATGGGATTGGGATGTGCGCCCAAGTCCTACCATGCAATGCAGCCCAGTATATGGGTACACTGGTCCAAGCGGCAACTCTCATGACACTTGGCCAGCAAGGCCTGTTGATATAATGTTGGAAATTATGCACATTTTTGCTGAGCCTCTTAATAAACATTATTTGAAGGAGTACAGGGTACAGGAGTGATGGGAAGCGCTGATGTGTAGCGAGTTTTATGGAAGTTATGTATAAACTATAATATTATTATGTAATATACTATTATGTATAAACCGATACATGGGGGTTAGAATGAAGCTCTTTACATGAGTTCCAGATTAAAGCTACCGACAATCAGCCGTCATGGAGGGGGCGTGTTACAGAGAGGCCCGGCTGCATGCATACATTCATAAACACACGGAGTCATACGAACGCTGTAAGTACGCCATGCAATGAATGAGTCCTGCCTGCACCCCACCGGTCTGTCAGCGGCAAGCAGGCGGGATGCAGCTAGCAGGGGAGGGGGCGCGGCTGCCGCCACCGGCCGCTTTACCTCCTCTGGAAGTCCTTCTTGTACGGTTTGAGGTACGGGTCCTGCTCCAGCAGCTGGTGTAGCCCAGGTACGTGCACCGAGTCCGCTGCGTCAGCCATCTTTCCCAGCAGCCCAAATCAATGGATGACAGATAAACAGACGGCGCGATGCAGCTACGACCCGACCTGTGCGCTCGACTCCGCGGGAATCTGGTACTTGGGGCTCAACCTGTCACATGTCACCGCCTGTCAGACGGCTGGGGACACGCCCACAGAGTGACCCTCGTGTGTCTGTGTACTGCGCTCCTTCACTGCTGCTGCGCTGGGTGTCATTGAACACGCTGGGGCGAACACTAAGTGCCCTCACTAGCACGTTACTCGCTTTACTCTCCGCTCTGCGTTTCGTTATAGAAAAGAACACTATTAAAAGGACGCTGTAGCCATACTATGCTCTATGGTACATGTAATACATGATACATATGATAGGAGCACTCCTGAGAACTCTCTGGGTTTCGCTGGAGACTCGGAGCCCCACTCCCAGCCCACTTCTCCATTAACAATAGCGTGTGTCCAGCGGGACCTCCTACCCGCATGCAGCAATGGGGGGCTCGGGGTAGTGGAAGCCAGAAAGTTCTCAGGTATGGATAGGGAGAGCCCTTTAAGTTTCCATTAAGTCCCTTTTGCAGGTGAGTGGAGTGATCATACAGAACCCCCCATTATTTTTGGCTCGGTGGCCTCTGTGGGCAGTGCTGTATTCAGACCCGTAGGCGCAGAAAGTGCTCCTATAGATTTCTGACGCTGTTTCGGACCACGGGGGGAGGATAGCTGTGGCTTACATCAGGTAAATCTTTTGCTTCCCGTTTTGGAGGAATGCAAAGTGTCCACGGAGTACTTTTACATGCGTCCCTCCATAATGGGGCTGTCAGGACACTAAACTGTCCTTAATAATTTTTTTCAGTTTATATGGTAATAAACTTTCAGAGCCTGCTTCTGAGTTTATGAGAAAACACGCAAAAATGCAAAGTCCTTTGGTTAAAGAATTATTCCTGGGAAGGAGTTCCTGACAGCCCTGCTAAAGAAGAATGCACGAGTGAGTGAATGAGCACAAAATAACAATATCAATCTGTGAGCAAAAGAGAGATTTTTTTATCACCAATAAATATCTAAAAAAAATAATAAATGGATGTGATCCAAGCCCATAGGAACGATGTGTGAGTCTGTCGCCAGTAATTTGCAACAAATTGCTCACCTGTCCCATATCAGGATGGGATTGGGATAATCCGCTCTGGAGAACCTCCGTTGTGTTAAAGTAAAAGACACTCGATGGTCCCATAATCCCGCTTCAGGATGGCTTTGCAGCAAACATCCGCAATAATGGTGTTAACGTTAGTACAGCACAATGTGTTTCGCCTAGCAATGGCTTCCTCAAGGTACATATTCACAAGGGATCCTCCTCACCTTTTTATATACTGGAAGTGGGCAATGGCCAGTCAGTCCCATTAGAGTATTTAACTCATTAAGTCCTTATAGAAACATACATGTTCACTGTTCCTGGCTAAAAAGGAGCCATTTTTTGATCAAAACAATTGAGTAATAAAACATCAATGTAATTATGCCAAATATATAAAAAAAAATATATATACTTATATTAATCAAGAAATAATACATAGTTATATATCCTCCACTCTCTACCTTCTCCACTTGGCAAATATATAACACAACTATGAAATACAAATATATATGAAAAATTACAAAAAAAAAAGTAATTTAATGTGGGATCATTTTGTCTGTATTTGATTTATACACGATAAACAGATTGCGCTATGGATTTTTTTCATATATCTGTGTGTATATATATATATATATATATATATATATATATATATATATATATATATATATATATATATATGTATATATACACACACACATACATCTTTGGAAGTAACTACCGTGTTTCCCCGAAAGTAAGACAGTGTCTTACTTTCTTTTTATCCCTAAAAGCCCCACTATGTCTTACTTTCGGGGTATGTCTTATATTGGGAAAAAATTGTCCAATTTTTTTTTTAACCATAAAATTAACATATACACCAATCCACACGTATACACAAATCCACACACATATACACTAATCCACACACATATACACTAATCCACACACATATACACCAATCCACTCTCACTTAATGCTTTCCTACCTTTCCTTTCTTCTTTCAGCTTCTTTTCCTCCTCTTCGCTCCTCTTCTTCAGTTCTTGTCTCCTTCCGGGTCAGAGGGCACGGACAGTGGTGGGCGCGGCTTCAGTGTTGTGCGCCGGGATCTGACAAGAAACCACGGCGCACAACAGCTGTTGCCGCGGGGATCACAAGGGAGCGGTATCGGAGGTCATTAACAGACCTCCGGCTCCCTTGAGTGATCTTAAGCCGGGTTGAACCCGGCTTAAAATCACTCAAGGGAGCCGGAGGTCTGTTAAAGACCTCCGATACCGCTCCCTTGCGAGCCTGCTCCTCCAGCGGCGGACATTACTGTCCGTCTCTGGAGGGGTGCCGGGTGCCGCAGGTTGGCACCCCCTGGAGTGTGGCGCCCTGTGCGGTCGCACACCCCAAAGGTCGGCCCTGCTCTAAGGGGCCGGCCTTAGGGGTCTGCGGCCGCACAGGGTTTAAATAAAAACATCGGGGGTTTTTTTCAACTTTATTTAACATCCTCCATGTTAAATAAAGTTAAAAAAAACTTTATTTAACATCCTCCATGCCCTGCGTTAATGCGGCCGTAGGCCGTAGGCAAATCCCCCGTGTTTCCCCGAAAGTAAGACATATGTCTTACTTTCGGGGTACGGCTTATATTAGCCGACCCCTCTGAAACTCCCGATACGTCTTACAATCGGGGGTGTCTTACTATCGGGGAAACACGGTATGTAATCTCAAAAAGAATTGGAATATATATACATACAGCACTATGGAATTTGATGGCGCTATACAAAAAAATAAATAATAATAATAATAATACTGTTTTTGATTTAAAAAATATTTTATTCACAGATTTATATTATTACCTGAGATGACCATTGCTGCCCTCCGTCTCCGTGGTCCAAAAAACTCTTGCCACTGATTGGATGCTTGAAATGAATGGGAGCATTAATATTTATGAGTACGGGGGTCCGGTTCAGTGAAACATGTCCGGCATGAAGAATTCTGCAGAATCCCCCTATGTATTTGCAAGGAAGACACCATGACAATTTAAAGGGACCACACAGCAATCACATGCATCAAAGTGCACATGATAGCTGGAGTATCCTTTAACTATGCTTTGTGCAGGGCCAGCTCAGCCCTTCTTGAACAGCAACCTTGCCAGGGTTGGCTCATGTTAATGTATAGTCAATAAACCAGAGCTAAAACTCTCCTGCAACCTACCCCATAATGTATTATCTAGTACTGACTATAATCCCAAAAATTCCAATAAACATACATTTAAAAAAATCTAAATTTTCATTAAGAACTAAATGTTTTGTTGTGACATGCAATACTTGTCTGAATCCAGTGTAGGACCAAAATGTAGTTGTGTTTAATATGTATTTTATTACTATAGAATTTAGTGCAGATGAAAGTGCAGGCAGGTCACCACGACGTGGTTTGTCACTCAGAGATGCGTGTTGAGATTGGAGGCAATGTTATTATAATAGACAGTGGTGTCCTTATATAGGCCAAAACCATTGACCTAGCATGGCCCTTCTAAATCAGCTCTGATGCCTCTAGACCTATGGTCTATTTAGTCATGACTTACTATTGAATTGTAACAGCTGGGTCTAGGGCTGCCAAGCGGCTAGTATTTATTGGGTTTGACCATGTTTTAAATGACCATGCCAGTTGAACACCCTGACCAGTTGCATAAAGAGCTGTATTCTACCAGCATTATCAGACAGACACACAGAGCACTGTAACATTTAAAAGGAACACAAGCAGCCCCTCCTCTGTTAGCGGAACGATACAGTATAATTGATACATTACAAACTAACCAAATACAATTACAGTATAACAAATACCCTAGTTGTTGGCATACAAAACATTGTGTATAGCACACTTAAAAAATGGACACTCCAGCCATCATAATGTACATCAATGCATATGATAGTTGAGTGGTTCCTTAACATTTTTGTGTTGTCTGTTTTGCAAATGCACGGGGTATTCTGCAAGAACCATCCCATATGTATTTGCCGCTTTTCACACACCCCAGCCAAATGCCCCGGCTAAACACATCATCCTGCAGGTGATACATTCACCTCCGGTCAGATCCAGTACAGGCTGCGTGAACGGAGTGAGGGCACATTCCTGTCACTGATTGAGTGGCAAGAAATGTTGGGTCATTGAGTAGGAGGACACCTGCTGCAGCAGGTGGGCAACTTCTAGGTCTGACGTTTTGGAAGCAGGCATATTAAAGTAGTCACAGAGTACTTTAATATACGTTCTTCTAAAGTGGAGTCAGGACACTAAACTGTCCCTTTAATACTGGAGTACAAACTGTTTGCCAGTCCTAGCTGGGACTTTATGTGCTATCATGTTTTGGTTCTAGACTTTAATTCAATAAGTAGTCACTTTGTTGACTAATTAAATTATAGATAAGTGGTTAATATATAACCTCAAGATTTTTGTTTTTCCACTAAGGTCATGCAAAAATGAATCCTCAACATTTCAAGTGTTGCATAATGTAATTTCATGTGTATTTCACGTAAAACCATTCTGACTTAATTAAATTTATATTTTAACACTAGCACCACTGTGAAAAACTATTACAATAACTTTTGGCTGCTTTGTTAATAAAGATAAATGACTTTAATAGACTAGGCTTTAATATGAATAGTTGCATTAATTAAAACAATTATTATAGTAGCATTCAATAATGCTTATGTATCGTACAGATTAAAAACACAAAGGTCGAGAATGCTGCCTTCAGTGGGTGAATGAAATTACGCTATCAAACTCCTGGAAAATCAAAAGTCTAGATCAATTAACTAAGCAGGGGTTGCATCTAATAATAGTATTTCAATATTCTACACAGAATGCTGAGAGACTAGCAAATAATTAAAAGGGAGAAAAGTGAACAATGAACCAAACTTAAAATAGCTATAGGTTCCTGCATGTTGTTACCTGGCAAGTATTTAGAAGTCTGGCCTAGGCTGATTAGGTCTAGGGCAAAAGTCGTAAGAGCAGGAAGTCCCTCTACAATTTAAAAGGGAGAGGATTCTCCTGTTGGCCAATCAGGCACCCTCACTGCTCCATGGGCTGGGGAGATCAGAGATCTCCCTTGTAACCTGCCCATATACACTATGGAGCACTGGACCTAGCCAGCACAGCTATCATATTGAATTTATGCAGTGCACTCGGACATGACATATATCTCTGCTCCTGTCATTGATTAACGTGCATAACTCTCTGAGTTTGACCCAGAGTCTCTACATGCTTTTTCACACATTGCTTGTCCATTTTGGCTTTATTTTTGTTGAATACATCATGACACACTGTAATATGTCATGTGTTGTTTATCGTAGCTTGTATTTACCTAAGAACCTACAACCTACAGCACCCATGTTCAAATGTCCTGCTATTATCAACTGAATGAGGAATCTGCACACACCAAAGGAACTCAGGTGCTTAACTGTGCCAGGAAGGGCCAGCTCCCCAGTAGATCAAAAATAAATAAAGGCTCCAGGCACTCAAGGGTTCCAGCTCAGAGTTATTAAAGGAAGACAGCAACAACGTTTCAACCTCACAATGAGGTCTTTATCAAGTGATTGATCGGTATGCGTGTGTGCTTTGTTTAAGATATAAATCTAAGCAGACATAGAAGCCGTAGTTGCATCTGATCTTTGGTCATGGAGACATTTAGTCAAAACAAATATCTAACGCTGAATAAAATAAATATATATCTGAATAACAACGAAGAACAATAACACATCAGAAATGTTATATTTACAATAAATTCATGTACATGGGTATCTTCACTTTGCTCTTTGTTTCGAAAGCCCTTATTCCCAGTGGTAATTATGATGTGTCTGTGTGCGTGTGGATGTTTGCTTTGTGTATTATGTAATGAAAGATTTCTGCTTTATAGCTCTGTGTTCACTGATGGGCCAAAGCTTTTTTTTCCTGAAATCTCCTCCACACTTGACAGAAGCTCAATATGTTTACTTCAACATCCGTGATACATTCTAAAAGTGGAACAAATGTCCTAAAAACCCTGTAAATATTTAGCATGTGTACATCTTCTTTAACATGAAATGGTTTTGAAAGCTACGTTGGTTGACATGATTACAAAAGTCAATCCAAGATCTGTGATGTAAGTGATGTTTCTTTATGTCAATGCATACAATTATGGTTCATGATTCATATTACAGAGCAAGAGATACACTTTCTAGAACGTACAGTGATAGAAGCTAAGGGCACTGTGTGATAAAATCTTACCTTTTTTTTATTTCTGTGTAGATTTTTATATAGGAAAGTATATCTTTGTAAGTACTTTGCTCGCTTTCTGTTCAGATTCCATTTTTAGATTGCTGCACAGATTGCAATCAGGGAGTTTTTCAGACGGTTTAGAGGAGGGTCAATTCCAGATCCTTGCCATCTGTTCATGCCCTACATCACATATAGTTTTCAGTGTCTATAATAACATTGTTTATATACCATTAACATATTTTGTGATGTTGTGTTTACATATTAAAGAGACACTCCAGTGTCCCAGTCAGCTTTTTGAGCAATGAATGTCTATTAACACCTCCACTACACATGAGATTTAAACGCAGGGCGTACTAGGACCTCCACGGTGGGAACTGCAGGGCTTAATGTTACATCATGCATTTAAATCCCCAGAGCTGCACTCCCATGGCGGTCATCTGCAGGGCGGCTAATACTAGCATTGGAGGTTACCAGACAGGAGGATCCAGGTCCCCTGCAGCGCTGTGGGGGAACTGGATCTTAGCCTCATAGTCAGACCTCTATTTGAGGTCTGATTATAAGACAACCCTGATTATAAGACGAGGGGTATTTTTCAGAGCACTTGCTCTGAAAAAACCTTGTCTTAAAATCGAGCAAATATGGTATTTTTTTTCCAGAAACATTGGCATTCATAGTTTGTTAATGCAGGAGCCGGACCACCATATATTTAGCATGGTACCCACGTTGCCGCATTGTCTCCTGCATAAATTACTAGTGTTTGGATATATCTCGGCCAGTTTGGTAGGAACAAGGTACCATCTCATGAGGACTTTCATTTGGGTTTCCATACGAGTAGAACGACGAGTGGCACCCCAGGAATCTTTCATTAATTTTAGCCATTGTTCCCCAGAAATGGGAATGTCGACAAACCCCAACTAATTATATAAGATCATTTATCTGTGTTTGATGTAGAAGAATGTGAAGAAATAAGTAGGTTTGTAGCAGACTGTTAGCTCTTTATATATATAGTGTATATGTAGTGTTTTATAACTGCCCCCCTACTTTGGTCCCTGTCCCCCCATGTGGCCCCCCTACGTATGAAAGCTGGAGACCCCACTGTGTCTAACCATTGTACAGCACTACAGAATATGAAGGAGCTATATAACACATAATATATATATATATATATATCAGTGGTGTTTTATAAATAAATTAGGGGAATAATTTGTTTTGAAAATGATACGTATGAATCGCTGTCTTGGTCTGTTCAATATCATTGAATAGAAAGCCATGTGTTTATATTTAATATATATAGCAAAATCTAACATGCCTGTCGGATAAAAAATTAAAATTGCTGCCTACAAAGCTGTGAAAAGAATGAAACCAATCATCTATTGCAAAGAACTATAAGGGCATTTCTAAAGTTCAATAGGCTCCTCAAAGGGGAAAATGAGCATAATCTTCATAAGAAATGTCATTTTACTTTTGCCTTAGCATTCAAAACATAAGACTGCTTAAGGAATTTCCACTTTATACATTGCAACAACGGGACCAATAATTTATGGAAAAGGTCAACGTCTTGACTAAATATAATAGACTCCGTAAAATAGGCTTTCGTTTTAACCAGTGAGAGTCGCAATAACAAAAGGGTTAATTTGTAAGACTATTAGTTCTGCATCACAACAGAAGCAAATAGGGTATCGCAGGGGGATTGCCACCTTCATATATTTAAGTGAATTTATTGATTAAAACTACCTATAGATTGTACTTCCTGCCTGAGCTATCCTCACACTTAAGCTGTGCACTAGGATATGATGTCATAACCTGGTTTTCTGCTTCACTATGTAGCAAGGTGGAAAGCTAAGTACACAGTCTTTGCCCTGGCCATGATTCTAACTACAAGACTACATCTAGCCAGGCCCCACAATGAAGTTGTCCCAGGTTTGGCCACCTATTATATCCCAATGTCTCCTGCCCAGGTGATAGAGGTCAAAGTCACCACTCCACGTTAGGTCAGTTTGCATATATCTTCTGATCAAGTGGCCCCTGCATGGAACCTGAAAGGCATAAGGAGCCGAAGCCTAAAGTACCCAAAAGATAATCTGACTCTGACTTGCTATCTATGTTTGCTGCAGGTCTTTCACTTCATCTTTTAGCAACACTCGATAAAAACTATAATACAAAATGGTTGAATGGTTGAATTCACAGTTAAGGGACATTAAGGAGGTTTTACTTGGGACAGTCCTTAGGTTCTAAATATTGGCAAACAGAATTGCATACAATTTCAATTTAAAATCCAATATACAGTTTAATAACCCTTATTTAAAATTCATACTTCTGTAATCCTAATGTCATAAACAATTTGTCAGGCAAAAATTGATAACACCCTTTTGATTATAGCTTATTTTGCTTATCATATGCATTACATATGGTACATTACTCCACCTGACGCGTTTCGCTTGTGGCTTCCTCAGAGATAAGTGTAAAAACGTTTGTGTATAGGTGTTTCTTCTCCCAATATTAAGCTGTACTTTATTAGGGGTTCCGTGAGCGGAACTATTTCACGCACTTGGTTCTATAGTTGGTGCATCCTTTTTTTGTATCCTTTTTTGGATAAAACTCTAGGATGCTTATTTGTTAAATGAAAGATGTTTTACGAAGATCTTTCCTGTGGACTGATGTGGAGATGCTTGTTATCCAGAGGAAGAAAAAAACCCACAAAATATTTATATTTTTGGTTTTTTTAAAAACCTAAAAGTTAACCTGACTCTGAATTATTGTTCATTCCAGCTTTCAGCAACACTTGATAAAAACTACAGTCCATTTAGTTAAAAATGCATCCAGCTTAATAAAAGGAAATAAATGAAAGACTTTTTATTTTATTTTATTTTTTACTGTCAACAGCTGTCGTATTCTTGGTTTGGTTTAATTTGTTAACCTTTGGATAAATGATTTAGCTACAAATCTTTACTACCGTAATCAAAGAATAAAAACATAGTGTTGACCTGTGCAAAAATAAAAATAAAAAAAATAATCGTCGGTGTGCATGTCTCTACTCAGTGAATTGAAGAGAGAACTCTAGGTTTTCCGAGGATACTTGCCGGATAAAACCACGAGAACGTGTTGTGCAGAATAAAAACAGCTCTTGGCTGTGTTTATGATCTGCCAGAAACATTACGGCGCATTTATGAATGTTCTCTGTTTTGTTGACGACTGTTGTACCATTATTGTAACTTTATATCTCCTTGTTTTTATGAACTTGCTTTTTTTTTTGTAATCATCATCAACAGAGACTGAAATCTTTAAACATTTATAACCCCGTGGCTAATTGGTGGCCTCGTTATTTCACTTCTCAAAAAGCAATGTTGCTGTATTTAAAGTATTCTCCAATATTAAAAGGATATTTGACATAGGAAAAGTATTGTGGTTAACAATCATAAAAAAACCCCACAAATTTAATCAATTTTGTTCTGTAGGAGGGGGCTGAGCGTGATGCTGATAGAAAACTATTTAGAATCATTTCTCTTGTATTCAATAATATCTACTTTTTTGCAGAAATTTATGGATGCCAGTGCAGCTATAGCTCAATAAAATGCAATCGGATCTCCCTTAAGAAGGGACTGGATGAAATCCATTCTGACCCAGAGGTCAGACTACTACTACTCTGTAGGCTTACAAGGTTTAGAGAAACTAGCACTTTCTCCTGTGATGTCAACATTGAATGTATACATTATATTGCCATGGAAGATGTTATTCCATCAGTGACCAGACTTATAGGTGCCATTCCATCAACTTTGCTAAATTGACCTTATGAGGATTAACTGTCCAATATACTAAAGAGCTCAATAAATGTTTTGTAAAAACAAGAACTTTAACAACTAGAGTGCTATTGATGTAGCAGATATGTAGCAAACAAACTAGGCTCATGACTGCTACAGTATGTATCTCAATAGCTGTCAATCAATTGTTATAAGCAAGGCCAGAACAGGAAAGAAAAGTGGCCTGTGGCACTTTAAGGCCCGCATCCAGATGCTACACTTGTTCTTGCGGCATGCAGTTGTATGTATCCAATATGCCCCAGGGCAGAAAAGGTAGGTGTGCAGCAGTCCCAGGCACCTATAAATAACTGATAAAATGTCCTTTCTGTGTAATGGAGCTGCTGATCAGCATCTTCCCCTTTTCTGATGGAAGTTTCATGTGTTTAACTGTAAAAAAACTGTAAACTGTAAAAAAAAACTGATCAAGCAGCTGAAAATACAAAATGGTCTGGTACTCACTTTAGCACTGTTCTATGCCTCTCTCTGCCTCACCATCAGACTGAGGCAGAAAGAAGAAGAGACCACTGCCAAGACCAACGTATACTGACATTAACCTTGGCAACATGCATGTGATCCTCTAGCAATCACATGCATGGAAATAGCTCATATTGGCTGCTGCTGGTCTGCCTGGGTTTCTGGTCAACCAGCAGCACCAGTCCTGCCACCGATCACAGGTGCATAATATTACATCCATGCGCTTAAATACCAGTTTGACAGGGACTTAATTATACGTCCTCTGTCATTAAGGAGTTAAAATTAAATGGTGAGGAGGCTGAGTACTGACACTCATCCCTTTCAGTGTGATGGCCTGTTAGCCTGCTTTGTGTACAGGCCTGGTGATGTCAGGGACCAATCCTGTACCCTGCCACTAGGGCTAAAGCACAGCATGTAAACACCACTCCAATGCCTGTTTGCCTTACTGATGTTGGAAAGATGGTCATTACTCTCCCTGGGATTGCGGATAATTTAATGATAGGGAATAGGGAGTACTTACAAAAGAAAAATCAAATACTTGGAAAAAAATCAGTTACTAGATAAACATCTCTGAGAAACACATACATATCCCAAACAGTGTTTATACATTACATTAATCTAAAACAGCCATTCTAAATATTATTGTTCAAAATCATCAATAGAAAAAAAATCATCAATAGAAAAAAATATTTCCTTTCCAAAATGAATATGTTTTTCTTTTTTATCACTAGTACGAACACTTTAAACAAACTTCTTGAGAAGAAGTGAAAAATGTCTAATAACTATGTATAACTAGGTCAAAAATGCCACATTTTTCACATTGCTATTCTTGCCTACATCTATGGGGCACTTAAAGGTTAAACTTAACCAAGAGTTAAGGTTCTGTGTAGCATTAACTGTATGTTAAATTTAGACCAAAAAGAACAATCCTTTTCTCTAACTTGAAATATGTTGGAAAAAATGAGACTTGTGTGTTTATAGAAAATCCTTAAACCTCCTTCTGCTTGGTTTGCCAAAGAGGTGAATGGCGTATCAGATTTGTTATTTTTAACAGGTAAAGGTGTTTTTACTCTTATGTCTTTTGTTCTTGTTTGGTTTATGTAACTTCATGAAAGTTTCTGATCTGAACTCTATGGTTAAATGTTAAAGAACATAACCTGATCGATTAAACCCCATTTTGCCCCAAGCTTATAACAAACCAACAGCTTTGATCCCTGGTTTTCATTGAGGTCAGTTCAAAAAATTAAATTCTGTAGAAAAATCTAAAACCATCTGACCAGTCTCCCAGGTGGGGAGTTGCTAGGTTGCAGCTGAGCCTGCTATCAAGATACTTCCAATTAAACTTCCAGTAGAATGCATGTTCAAGAAGTTACACATAACTAACTGAAATCAGTAGGTTAAATATGAGACAGAGATAGTATTATGGGGTCATAGCATTTCTAGCGCCCCCACTGGCCGACAAGGGAACAACTGCTGCTGCTTTGCTACAGAAATATATGATATATTTGAGCAGCTTGGCCCCTTTCCCTAACTGACAAACACTTCCCAGGGAAAGGCAATGGAATACTTCCAGAAACAATTTCAACAGACATTAATAATCAACTAAAAGTCCCATAAAATTACTATATACCCATTTTTTTAAAAAAAACAATTTTAACCACTTCACAGGAGGATTCTGCCTCCTGGCTTCTCCAAAAAGTCCATGCAGGAGTGGAGTGTGGAGGCCTATTTGCAGCGAGGGACTGGTGTCAAGTAGACCCAGATCATGTGAATTTGCAATCTTATGTTTGTAATTTATATAAATTTGTATGTCATTGGTTGTCCTATCCATGATATGCAAAAACAATTGATAATATTTGTAGTGCAGGGGCAGGCTGCAAAATATCACATATTACATCACACATATATAGTATTGGCTATATTTTCTTATTCTATACACAACTGTATTTAAAGGCCCTGTAAAGCATGTTTTTTCATTAGCATTCGTGAATCATACAGCGTTAATTGAAAAACACCCCTCATTTAAATTCCGTGTGGCTGCTGCTGACTTCTGCCAGACAGCACCATTGAGTCTGCTGGGTATTCACAGGCACTAGAAGCACACATTTGTGTGTCAGCATGAATGTCTTAGTGTGAATGTGTTAACATGTATGAGTGTATATTTTTGTGTCAGCATGAGTGTGGGTGTTTGTGTTAGCATGAGTGTGTATGTGTACGTCTGTGTAAGTGTGAAAGTGTAGATGTGTGTACGCTAGTTTGTACGTTGTGTATGTTACTGGAGGGGCTCAAGCTGCCAGGGGGGCACTTGGCTTTCTGGCACCCACTGTCCTCCACTGTGTGCCACCAATCAAAAATGCCTGTGCCAAGAGGCTTTACAACTTGTATATTGAGAGGCACGAGAAGCACATTCACGCAAAAAGTCACGCACTTCAAGCATTTTCTTCAAGTGGCAAGGTTAATAACTCATCAATGCATATTAGAATGTTAGCCTGCTGGACAGTACTGTGGGGCTGTGTCAAGAGCCTTTACACAGACTCTGAACAGCATGGGAAAGCAAGGATAGCAATATTTACTGCAAAACAACTTTTCTTTAAGGATCTCCTATCATGTTCCTGGTGAGTTAGTACATCATTCCAGATACTTATTAAAAAACAGAACTTTAAACCTTGAGAGACTGGATGTTATAAGCATAGTTATATGTATCATCAATCAAGGCCACTGGTCACAGAACCCTGCATCCATAAATTAATGTATACTCAACAAATGCAATTGATTAATATGGCACGCCGGGTGCCAACAGTTCAAGTCATAAATCGTGCCTACTTGTAAATTCACTAGAGCTGCTAGATTCTGCAGATAAGCGTTTGACTCTACTTAAGAATTTAAATTATTACTTAGAAGTCTTCATGGTTACTCAGTTGTATGACAGAATGTCAATCACAATACCACACAAGTGATCTATGAATGAAATGAGTCAATTTTCTGTTCCAAAAATGACATAATCAGAGTTCTTTCTTATCATCTTGTAGGTGTTCTAAGAGTACTTGAATTATCCTATCACTTCAAGAAAAAAAAAAGAGAATCATAAAATAGCCTTGAATTAATTAGACTGGGCCCTTTTTTTATAGAAATGACGGAAATCATTATCAGCAAGTCTTTTCCTTGTTACATTAAATAGATAAAGACATTTATGATCAAGATTCCTGACCTGTAGTGAAATGTTACCTTATGCTAATCCAAATCAATCAGCATCTCTAGCAACACCATAGCAATTTCTACGAGCACAGAATGTTAATTGGCTTCCAGGCACAAATGCCAGTGTCCAATTGTTCTTTTGTGTCAAACAGTAATTGAACTATACCAACAAATGTTGAATTCACACTACTTTATCTAATGAATGTCAATTGCAAACTTGATATTCAACATGAATTGTAAATTAAATACTGACATCTTTGTTGAATTTTCTTTTTGTATCATATTTATGTTTTAATTTTCAGATAGACAGTGGTCTGTAATAATAAAGCAGACATGTGTCTTGTCAAGAGCCAAGCAACGGTCAATTATATAGTACTTAGCTCGGGTCTACAAGGAAGGTTAAGAGGACTCAGGAGCCCCTATACAAACAGTTTAAGAATAAAGCACATAATATGGTCCAATCAGTCCATAAACATAGGTAAAAACGAGTAAAAAAAAACTGTATGAACTCCCACACCCAATTAACCCAACACATAGAACCGATGCCCATGATGAAATGACTACATTATGAAACATGAATAGCAGCACTGCCGCACAGCAGTCTGAACTAGCTGTATTAGCGCTATGTCATTTTGTTCTGTTATGGTGAGCTGGCTTATCTGGTTGGCGCAGCAGTGTTAAGATGTACGTGGCTAGAGAACACGTGGAGGCTTAAGGGACCCAGATGGGGTTTTCAAGCCTGTTTTACATCAAATAAATAAAGTGTGTTACCGTTTACACTATCGATATCATTCTTCTTCCTTTCCAGACCAGTAGGCACAATAACATCAATGGAGTCGAAGCAGATACATAGTTACTCAAGATGAAAAAAGGACATAAAGTACATCAAAGTTTTCTGACCTTCAAAGTACCATTATCTTGACCCAGAAGAAATAATAATAAAAAAAAGTAGACCTTTATTTCATAATCAGGTTTTACCCTGAATCAACAGAACCTATGCTGAAGTTAAATGTTATAACCCTGAATTCTTTTGCCACTAATACATTTTGATATCTTACACTTTTTTTGCAATCATTTTCTCGTTCTCTACAATAGTTAACCTGATTCTATTTTATTTATTTCATATGTTTCTTCTCTGGAAGAGTGTCTCTATCTCTGTCCATTCTGACTTAAAAAAATTAAAAGCCAGCTTTTTGTTTTTATTGTATTATATCTTTTTTAAACTACATTGGTTTACATGTATTTATTTTGACTTAGTTTCCCAAAGAGATATGGTTACCAGCCAACTCATCCAAAAGTATTTTAAGGATGTCTAGTTTTCTTCTGTGCTTTTACCTAATATGATCAAAATGAATACAGTTTAGCTAAGACCTTAGTAAATAAAATTTAGCCTTCACATTAAATTTTATAGCGTAATAAAGTGGAAGCATCCACGCATGTCGTTAGACCACACACACAGAGCTGGGCTGCTGAGTGCTGAAGCATCGAGTGCGTAAAAATCTTCTGTCCTGTGTAGCCATGCTCAATATAGAGTTCTGCCACTGAAAGCAACATCAACACAAGCACTGTGCGCCAGGAGCTTTAATAAAATGGGTTTCCATAGCCCAGCAGCTGCACACAAGCAAAATATGTGCTGGAGTGGTATAAAACACACCGCCACTGAACCCGGGAGCACTGGAAACGTGTTTTCTGGGTTGACAAAACCCACTTCACTTCCTGAAGGTCTGATGGACGAATCTGTGTTTGATGGATGACAGGAGAACGCCACCTACCTGGACTGCAAAGTGTCTGCTGTAAAGTCGGGTGGAGGACGAATAATGGTCTGGGGCTGTTTTTCAGGGTTTGGACCTCTTAGTGCCAATGAAGGTTAATGTTAATGCTACAGCATACCAATACATTTCAGACAATTGTATGTTTCCAACTTCATGGCACCAGTTTAGGGAAGACCCTTTCTTGTCCCAGCATGTCTTTGCCCCTCCATACACAAAACAAGATCCATAAAAACATGGTTTGATTAGTTTGATAAGGAGGAATTTGAATTACCGTATTTGCTCGATTATAAGACGAGGTTTTTTTCAGAGCAAATGCTCTGAAAAATACCCCTCGTCTTATAATCGGGGTCGTCTTCTAATCAGACCTCAAATGGAGGTCTGATTAGTAGACTAAGATCCAGATCCCCCGCACCGCTGCAGGGGACCTGGATCCTCCTGTCGTCGCCCCCCCCCTCCCCACACACACACACTTACCGGTGCTTCCGGAGGTGAAGTTGGCAGCGGGGGTTTGTATGCGTCCGTCGCAAATACCTTCCCCGACTGTCAGAGATTAGAGTTCCAGAGTTCCTGATCTCTGACAGCCGGGGAAGGTATTTGCGACGGACGCATACAAACCCCCGCTGCCAACTCCACCTCCTTCCGGCTGCCGCGGAATGAGACGTCAACCCGCTGCCCCGGCAATGCAGCAGGAGATTGGAAGCACCGGTAAGTGTGTGTGTGTGTGTGTGTGTGTGTAATGCCTTACACCCCTATATGCCACTCTGGCACTTAGGGGGTTAAAAGGCATATTATGGGGCAGAGTGGCATATAGGGAGGTATAAGGCATTTCAGGAGGCAGAGTGGCGTTAAGGGGGCATTTAATAGAGCACTCTGCCTCCTGAAATGCCTTATACCTCCCTATATGCCACTCTGCCCCATAATATGCCTTTTAACCCCCTAAATGCCAGAGTGGCATATAGGGGTATAAGGCATTTCTGGAGGCAGAGTGCTCTATATAATGCCTTTTAACTCCCTTAATGCCACTCTGCCTCCTGGAATGCCTTATACCTCCCTATATGCCACTCTGCCCCATAATATGCATTTTAACCCCCTAAATGCCAGAATGGGATATAGGGGTATAAGGCATTTCTGGAGGCAGAGTGGCACATAGGGGGTCAAAAGGCATACCATGGGGCACAGTGGCATATAGAGGGTTAAAAGGCATATCATGGGCCACAGTGCCATATTGGTGCGGCAAGCCTGGGGGCAGATGTGCGTAACTGGGGGACAGGTTGGAAAATACAAGAAATAAAAACAAAAAAAAAATATTTTTCTCAATCATAGCTTTTATTAAAAAAAATTGTTTACATGAATTAACATTTACTGGTAAAACTTTTTTCCTTTAGGGTCGTCTTATATTCAGGCTTTTTCTTTTTTTCCTAAGTTAATATTCAGATTTTGGGGGGTCGTCTTATAATCAGGGTCGTCTTATAATCGAGCAAATACAGTACTTCCACAGAACTTTACCCCATTGGACACCTTAAGGGATGAACTGGAACAGAGACTTCGAGCCAGGCCTTCTCATCCAACGTCAATGAGAAGGGGGTGTGGGGGCACAACTTCTTATTAATTCAGATGCTACTCTAGGTGTCATGGCCAGGTGTCCATATACTTTTGGCCATATTATGTATGTATGTATGTATGTATGTATGTGTATACACACACACACACACACACTGGTCCTTTTAGGATGATATATTAGAAAAGGTATCTCTTTCATACTGGTTTAAGATCCAAAATGTTGCAACTGAAATAGTCCTGAATTCAGGAATAGTCCTGAAAGTGGTACACAACAGAAGTAAAGAAATCCAGATTAAAGATTCTTTGACATCCATTAGTAAATTATGTCTTTTACCAGAAAACTCTCCAAATCCCCCTTCAGTATCTTGCACAGAACAATAATTGTTTATTGATCTAAATGCTAGCAATGTATCACTCGTACTTCAATAAGACATAGAACGTGACTCCAGAGCAGAAGGTGCCTTAGTGAGGCTTGTCCATTTGTACAATATATGCTTAGTCTCTTCCACCTTCCACAACACAATTACAGACTAATCAGTCAAGGTTACATTGTAAAGTCAATCTCTCAAAGAAAATATTTCTGCATTTATGTGTTTATCTTTAAAACTATTTTCTGATATAATAGATGGATTATTATGTTTCAACCGAGTATACCACTTCAGAATTTTTTTTGACAATTTGGCTTATCATTATTCACATATTATAACAATGTTTACAGTATTTGCCTAGGGTATCGATTTCCAAACATCTTTCAACTCTTTCAGTACCAACTACATGAGACATGTATGGCAAAGTGGACCTAGGATGCCAACCATGTACAGTGCTGTGATACAGTGTTTGCCCTTTTCCATTTTCCTCTATTTGTTTTTGCTTATTTGTCATTTTACAGTATAACATTTTTTTATTGTTTTTCATAAACAATTACATTACATTATTACAGAAAAATGAGACATGAGCATTATATCTAGTCAATTCAACAAACAATACCCCAATGGTTCAATGAGCAGGTCTATGAGGACAAGATGTATTCAGACATTGCAAGACCAGCCATTGACGCCCGAGACGCCCCTCGATGCTTTGGTTTGGTGATAATCACACTGACTTGGGGCAGCACCTCGTGGTGGACTCCAGAGGTGTATCATTCTAACTAAAAATGTTAATAAACATCATTAAACCACAACTGAACCTGGATGGTTTCTATGTTAATGTCACGGGAAGGGGAGCTTTTCTATAGCATGAGTGGCAGAGAACCAGATTAATAAATAAAATATGCCAGAACATGGTAACAGACAGATATATCAGGGGTCAGTCCAATCAATGGTAAAGGCAGGCAGCAGAGATGCAGGGTCAAAAAAAGAAAGCCAAGGGTCAAAAACCAGGGAATCTAATGATATGGGAAAGGTAACAGGAGCGGGGAATAAAGATTACAGTGTTTTGTCTCTGTGTACAAGGCAGCAGAATAACCCAGGATAAAAACAAGGAGCAGGCTGGGCTTTAAAGCCCACAGGAGCAAGGAACATTAGACGCGGGCATGAGTGCGAGCCGGGGGTTAGTACGGGGTTAACGCGGTAACGATACACAGCAGCTTTGACGCCGGGATTTTAAAGATCCGTAAGAGTGACTCTATTGGTCGCCAACAGGGGTCTCCTCTTGCATCAACCAATGAAGGGCAGCTGCTCTTCCTTGGTTGAAGCCAGACAAGCCCCCTGGTGGCGACCAATAGAGTCACTCTTACGGAATCCGAATGCACAAGTCTAATCATTAGCACCTGTTTGGTATAATTGATTAATTTATTGTATTATTGTTTCGTAAATATTTTTTTTTTTAATTTAGATTCTTGTGAAGGTGACAAGTTTGCTTTAAAACTACGTGTGACTGTATAACTGTTACAAGTTATGTTACACACATACTGCAAATTTAGATAAAATGTGTACCATTGTTGAAACGTTGCAGACATTTTTCATTTATGCAATGATAAATCATGTATTTATGGCTTCAAAGTGTTTATTGAATAAATCAATTTCAACATTGATGCCTTTAGGTTGTTATATGAATTCTGTCAAGCACAACAAAGAAAAAAAAAGTACGTTCGGTCTATTACTGTGATGAGGACATTTCTGCCTGGTGATGAAATGTTAATGCTATGCCATGATAGCTTTTGTCTCACTATACGTAATAAGAATTATGTTTGTGCAGTGAGGCCGTGACATAAATTTCATATGAATATGAATAATAGTCATAGCGTTGCAATCTCCGTCTGGACTTTACGGTGGTGTCTATTAATCGAATTACCCCTCCCCCTACAAAGTATCCAACTGAGTCATTAAGGAAATTGTTGTACGTATTAAACCAATAAAATATGGGTATTATGTGCTAGGAATAATGAACAGGAGGAATTCAATAAGGAAATGACATAATATTAATTTCAATATATATTTATACCAAGGGAGTGAGAGAATTTAGTAAAAAATATATGCCATGACATGGTGACTTTTAATAAAGCAGGCTATTTAAACAGGTATTAAACTTTTTTTTTACCTGATGTAACCGTACTCTACCGCTCTTAAAACTAGCTTTTTTATCGATTGTATGCAATCAATACCTCAATCGATGCAATAAGTTTGGGGAAGCTGGTGCACAAGAGTATAGCAACAAACTTCTGTGCTGCGGTGGTTATTTAGCTGCCGTTGGGCATGGATTCAAATTTGTATGCATCGTTTTCATCTTCCTAATCTTTTTTTTAATCTTTGCTATGGATGGACCCTTTACTTGTGTTGAAAATAGAGACTCCGTGGGTTTCAAGAGTATTGTTGTATGAGAGAAAAGGTAAGAAACAATGGACCTCATACCCCCGCATTGGGTACACATAGGTAAGAGGTAAACAGTAATTCTTTTTTTAATTGTACCTAATTTCTTTATAGGAATATACAGTGGATCTACAATAAAAAGACATGCTTTTTTGACCAGAACATGTGAGTTATCACATTGTGTGTCAACTATGATGTCTGTGCTCAAGACGCAGTCACTGGTGCCCATTGTGGGTACAGCTTGTTGCTTTAGCACATTTTATAATACAGCAATACCAATACGATACGTTATGAGTTGTTTTAAACACACTATTCCCCACTATTCCAATGTCTTTATGTTCTTATCTCACCATTAGAATATCACCCTACTTGATCTTAGACAGTTCATAGCATGTGAAAGAGTTGTCAAAATATTCTTTTTCAATAGGCAAACTCAAAGAAATGTGAAACCTCAAAGTATGTTACCACTGTTTATAAATACATAGTTTGATGGGTCCTATGTTTTTCACTAGGGATATTTAAAATAAAAATGCACATAAAATTACAATGTATACTGTAGGGAACAGCTCACGCATGGGGCGGCAATGACAGTTTCACACAGGTTTCCAACGTAAAAGCGCGTTTATTTAGATGTTGTAGTCACAGAGCACCTTGTAAACAAAACAAACTATAAGCCTGTCCGGCTCTAACTAAACAGCAGGATACCTCTCTAGCAGCCTAAGGTCTGTCACAAAGCAAAGTAACCAGTTCTGTATGGGGTAAAGCTTCATACCTGGTGGGCTGCAGCGCTGGCTGTAGCTGCTCCTTCATTCAGGTTCTCCCTCTCCTTTCAAACCTAACAGCCCTCTCTTTTAAGGCTTCCTCCCCAGTAACGAGCTTAGGAAGCCTCACCTGAGAGCACCTGGGTTTGCTACCATGCCTGGCTGAGGTAACCAGGTGAGATATATATCCCATCAACCACTCTCCCATACACTTTACCACATATCCCCCCCGTCGACTCCAGACCAGAGGTCTGGACAGCATCAGCAACCATACAGTACACCCTGGACAACGCATCCGCATTCCCATGTAACTTCCCTGGTCTATGCTCCACTGTAAATCTAAAATTTTGCAAGGAGAGAAACCATCTCGTCACTCTTGCATTCCTCTCCTTATTCTGTTTCATCCATGCCAGAGGAGCATGGTCAGTTACCAACACGAATTCCCTGCCCAGGAGATAATATCTCAGAGACTCCAACGCCCACTTGATGGCGAGACACTCCCTTTCCACTATGGCATAATTTTCCTCGGCTGGGGTCAGTTTCCTACTCAAGAACAGCACTGGGTGTTCTTCCCCATTAACCACTTGTGACAAAACTGCCCCCAAACCTCTAGCAGACGCGTCTGTCTGAACCAGAAACGGTTTCCTAAAATCAGGGGAAACGAGCACTGGCTGGTCACACAGGGCAGACTTCAGACTCTGAAAAGCCCTTTCTGCCTCGGGGTTCCACTTTACCATCACTGACTTACCACCCTTTGTTAAGTCTGTCAATGGTGTGGCCATGGAGGCAAAATTGGGCACGAACCGACGGTAGTACCCGGTTATGCCAAGGAAAGCCCTCACTTGTTTCTTTGTTACTGGCCTAGGCCAGTTCTGTATCGCCTCAATCTTATTGATCTGGGGTTTAACCAGCCCCCTACCAATGATATAACCCAGGTATCTTGCTTCCTCCAGACCCACTGCACATTTTTCAGGGTTTATGGTTAGGCCTGCATCACTAATGGAGTCTAACACGCCCTGTACCTTACCGAGGTGACTTTTCCAGTCAGACGAAAAAATTACCACATCGTCCAGGTAAGCAGCGGCATAATCACGATGTGGTCTCAAAATCAGATCCATCAGCCTCTGGAAGGTAGCAGGGGCCCCATGTAACCCAAATGGCATCACAACATACTGGAACAGGCCCTCTGGAGTGGAAAAGGCAGTCTTCTCTTTAGCCTCCTCAGTCAACGGTATCTGCCAATAGCCCTTTGTAAGGTCAAGTGTTGTAATGTACCTTGCCTTCCCAAGCCTCTCAACCAGTTCATCCACTCGGGGCATGGGGTACGCATCAAACTTTGAGACCTCATTTAATCTCCTGAAGTCATTACAGAACCTCCACGTCCCGTTGGGCTTTGGGATTAGCACTATGGGGCTTGACCATTCACTAGTAGATTCCTCAATAACACCTAATTCACGCATGCGCCTGACCTCCGTGGATACCGCCTCTCTACGGGCTTCTGGTATCCTGTATGGCTTCAGGTTCACTTTACTGTGAGGCTCAGTTTTAATATGGTGTTTTATGAGGTGGGTACGGCCCGGTAGGCCCGAAAACTTGCGTCTGTTTTCCTGCAGGAACTCCCTCACCTCCTGCTTCTGGGGCACTGACAGTGCCTCTCCTATTGTTACTGGGGGAACGGGTTGCCCCACTTCTTTGACCCCTGCCTGGGTCGCCCCCAAAGACTCCCGCTCTTTCCATGGCTTGATCAGGTTTACGTGGTAAACCTGGAAGGGTTTTCTCCTGCCCGGTTGATGGACCTTGTAGTTCACCTCACTCATCTTCTCTACAACCTCATAGGGACCCTGCCACTTGGCTAAAAACTTACTTTCGACGGTGGGCACTAAAACCAGGACCCTGTCCCCAGGATTAAAGGCCCTCAACCTGGCAGATCTGTTATAAATTCTGCTCTGGGCCTCCTGCGCTCTTTGCAGATGCGTTTTAACTATAGGCATCACCGTCGCTATTCGCTCCTGCATCTGAGCCACATGTTCAATAACACTCTTATATGGGGTGGCCTCGGTCTCCCAAGTTTCTTTGGCAATATCTAACAAACCCCGTGGATGTCGGCCATAGACTAACTCAAAGGGGGAAAACCCTGTAGACGCTTGGGGCACCTCCCGGATAGAGAACATGAGGTAGGGTAATAGACAGTCCCAATCCCGACCATCCCTTTCTACCACCTTTTTTAGCATATGCTTTAGGGTTTTGTTAAACCTCTCCACTAACCCGTCTGTTTGAGGGTGGTACACTGAGGTACGGAGGTGAGTGATTTTAAACAACTTACACAGGTCTTTCATGACCCGTGACATAAAGGGCGTACCCTGGTCAGTAAGAATTTCTTTAGGGATCCCCGTGCGAGAGAACATGTAAAACAACTCCCTAGCAATATTTTTGGAGGCCATGTTTCTTAAGGGTACCGCCTCTGGGTACCGGGTAGCATAATCCAAGACAACCAAAATGTATTGGTGTCCCCTAGCAGATTTGACAATGGGCCCTACCAAATCCATGGCAACTCTCTCAAATGGTACTTCAATGATGGGAAGTGGCACCAAGGGGCTACGGAAGTGTGGTGTTGGGGCACTCTTCTGGCATGTGGGGCATGACTCACAATACCTTTTTACTTCTTCATATACCCCAGGCCAATAAAACCTTTGGAGGACCCTCTCTTGTGTTTTATTAGTCCCCAAGTGCCCCCCAAACACATGGTTATGGGCTATGTCCAGCACCAGGTGTCGGTATGGTTTTGGCACCAGAAGCTGTTCCACAATTTCCTTGTTAACTTTGGTGACCCGGTACACTAGATCCCCATTCATGGCAAAATGCGGAAATTTCTGGTCAGCTTCGGGTTCCTGTGGTACCCCATTTACTACCGTGACATTTGCCCGTGCAGTTCCCAGAGTGGGGTCTCTCACTTGCTCGGTCCCGAAGTTACCCCGAGACATTTCTAAATCTAAGACCTGTTGGCCGGGTAGGGAAGTTTCTTCTTCTTCCTCCCCAGCTAACACCTGCAAGGGGAAAGAATCTTCACTATACATTTCAGGTAGGCCTAGATCCTTTTCATCATGCCCCTTACTGGTATCATTGTTCCCAATGGCCGTCTCACCTGACCCATTATTTACAGGGAGGGTTACAGACTCTGCCGGAGTTTGTTCCCCAGCTGCAGAAACGTTCCCCCTTCTCCACAACTCCCAGAACAAGGGGAAATTGCGGCCTAAAATAACCGCATGCATAAGTCTTTTTACAACTCCGACTTCGTAGGTCACAGTTCCAGATGGGGTCACCAACTTAATGGGGGCCACAGGGTAAGCTACAATATCCCCGTGGATGCATAGCACTCTTATGTGCTTGTTCGGCACGTAGTCCATAGTCACAAGGCCAGCCCGAACCAAAGTCACCAGGCTACCCGAGTCCAAAAGTGCCTTCACGGAGCAGTCACCTATCTTCACCATACAAAAATGCGGCTCAGTCTCTGATTCTGGAATGGCTGCACAAACAGGTTCTGCAAACAGGGACTGACGCCGACTAGTGTCACACACCATGGGCTCTGAGTTAAGAGGGCAATAGGCGGCTATGTGTCCCCACTCATGGCACCTCCAGCACTGGGGGGTCCCTGGCCTCCTTAGTAGGGAGCCCTTTCTAGGATTGTGGGGTCCCAGGGGTTCAGGATCAGTCTTTTGCCCTTGCCCAAACTCTAGAGCCCTGCTCTCTCTCACATTTTTCCATACACCTCCAGCTGGAACTCTCTTACCCAAAGATGTCGCGGGTCTGACAGTCTTGGAAGGTGTTGGTGCCGCAGGGACCTCACGGAGGAAGTCCTCGGTTGCTATGAACCTTTCCACCATGTTGACAAGCTGCTCAGCAGTTCTGGGGTCTCCATGCCCAACCCACCGTTGTAGCTCCGCCGGGAGGGCGCGGAGGTAGTGGTCCACTACCACCTTTTCCACAATCTGGGCTGGTGTAGTGGATTCTGGTTCCAGCCACTTGCGTACAAGATGAATCAGATCATACATCTGGGACCTGGCAGGCTTGTCCATGGTGTATTTCCAACAGTGGACTCTCTTGGCCCGAACAGCGGGCGTAACACCCAGGCGAGCAAGGATCTCCATTTTTAGTTTTGTAAAGTCCCGGACATCCTGCTCCCCGAGGTCATAGTAGGCCTTTTGCGGTTCACCAGTCAGGAAGGGTGCAATCACTTCTGCCCACTCTGCAACTGGCAGTCTCTCTCTCTCCGCCACTCTCTCAAATACGGTGAGGTATGCCTCAACGTCGTCGTCGGGTGTCATTTTTTGTAAGCCCCGCTGAACGGCCCTCCTCACGTTAACAGTCTCAAGGGGGCTTGCCTCCACTTGTTGGGGCTGAGCCACAACAGTCTCTCTGAGCGCAGCAATCTGCTCCATTAACAGGCGATTCGTTTCCTGTTGTTGGGCCATAGTCTGCTGTTGCGCATGTTGCTGGGCGTGAAAAGCCTCTGCATGAAACTTCCGTTGCTGTTCCAAGGCCTGCTCATGTCTCAGGTTAGCCTGTATCAGCTGCTTTATCACTTCCTCCATTGTGCCGGATGGGCCTTACAGTGCTGCAGCCTTCACTCAGGACATATGCTTCCGGCCCTTTAAATGTCCACAAAATTCAGATGCTGTGTTTTGTCCTGCCGTTGCTCCTAGCACCACTGTGCCCGCATTCTCCACCAATTGTAGGGGACAGCTCACGCATGGGGCGGCAATGACAGTTTCACACAGGTTTCCAACGTAAAAGCGCGTTTATTTAGATGTTGTAGTCACAGAGCACCTTGTAAACAAAACAAACTATAAGCCTGTCCGGCTCTAACTAAACAGCAGGATACCTCTCTAGCAGCCTAAGGTCTGTCACAAAGCAAAGTAACCAGTTCTGTATGGGGTAAAGCTTCATACCTGGTGAGCTGCAGCGCTGGCTGTAGCTGCTCCTTCATTCAGGTTCTCCCTCTCCTTTCAAACCTAACAGCCCTCTCTTTTAAGGCTTCCTCCCCAGTAACGAGCTTAGGAAGCCTCACCTGAGAGCACCTGGGTTTGCTACCATGCCTGGCTGAGGTAACCAGGTGAGATATATATCCCATCAACCACTCTCCCATACACTTTACCACAATACATAGAAACAAAGAATTTGATTACATATAAGAACCATTTGGCCCATCTAGTCTGCCCATTTTCCCATATGAAGAAACTCAGACTTGAATCAGTCCTTGGTCTTATCTCAGATTCACATACATGTTAAAATTCCTTCTCTGTATTAGACTCAACCCTTTCTTATAGAAGCTGTTCCATTCATCTACCACCCTCTTGGTAAAGTATTCTTTTTACTCTAGAACCCAGAGAAGTTATTTATGCACTTGATGAATTCAAATGTCCTGGCCATTAAACACGTTATATAGAAATACACATTTCTAAAAAAAAATGTAAAAATGATGGTTTATATGAACAAAATGCATAATTAATGGGTTTTACAGGTATGTAATTGGAAATAGTGGAATCGGTTATCATACAACAATGTGTAAATCATTGTGGACACAAACTAAAAATAATACTAATGGACACAGAAGAAACTAAATTAAAAATACAAATCTAATTCTAGATCAGATGTAAAATATGTGCTCTAATCAATGCTATCACCAGAAGACTTCTGGCAATTGTTTGATTAAATGTTCTTTTTTAAAATAAGAGAATAAGTAACAAGCATAAAAAAGTCTTTTGTCTCTTGACTGCCTTTAACTTTGCATTAAAACTCGAGAAGACAGCAGCAGATTAAAAAGATTACTTTCTTTGCAGTAATTATCGTATAGGAAATTAAAGCTTTTAAATAAATTAATTGTAATAAAATGCACTTGATTAGGTTTTATCTTTATATAATGAGTCCCTGGGGCTTAAAGCAAATTTCAAAGAATTTTTTAAGCGTATATTTAAAATCAAATGACATTGTTCCCTGTACCTTGTTTTCTTCGTGACAAAACTCATATTGTTGTTTCATTGCCCTTGAACAAAATTACGTATTTTAATTACTGTGTATCCAGAATAAAAGCCATTGTCAGCTATTTTACCCCCAGAGTTCATCTGTTTTGATAGCTTTTCAATTATAGATCTTTAGCAAGGGAATACTGTTTAAGTCAATTTAATCAACACACTTATCTATCTATCTATCTATCTATCTATCTATCTATCTATCTATCTATCTATCTATCTATCTATCTGTCTATCTATCGAATACATCCTTCCATGTATTCCATCTAGCTTTTATCATTGTAGTGGTGGTATTTGCTCATCGACCATCATCCATATGTCTCTGTATTTCTTGCATTCTATTCTGTGTAGCTCTATTTTGGTTCACTTTTGACCCATTCATTTTGGGGCAAAGAATTTTGTTCCCTGCCTATTTGGTTCGGACAAAAATTGGGGGCATTTTTAATTCAGGAATTAAATCTGTTGCCCGGTGCCCAGATTAACTCTCATTCACTCTCTCACACTCTCATTCTCATTCACTCTCTCATGCTTTCATTTGGGTCGATTCAATAACCAGACTAAAGTGTAATTTGTGACAATGTTAAAAAACCACTGTAAGCAATTCAATTAACAGGCTAAACTACATACAAGGATCATGTATTTAAGAGTATGAATGCACAGAACATGCTACATTCAAACCATTGAAAACTCTGCCCTGAAAGTGATTCACTGATAAGTGCCGTTTGCACTAAAATGGATATATTTTTGCAGGTGCATTTCAGATCACAAAATCTTTAATCTAACCTCCACTACACCTGACTAACCTCAATGTAGATACCGTACAACAAACGATAGAACTCACAGCAAATGCTCAGTCAAGCAAAAATAAACTGGATCAAGGACATTTAACCCTCTCAATGCTGGTACTTTAACTATTGCAGGTTCTGTGAATAATACATTTCAATAAACACTTAAATATATATTAGCCCCCCAAAAAGATGGAGTCTTTAGCCAAAGACAAAAGAGTTTGGGCCATCACAGAAAAATATGTAAGGTTCAATTGTTTTCAGAAGGTCTCTTCCTTAGACTGAAATCCAAAAATCTGTTTCTAGCTAAAGAAGAAACATCTAGGGTTTTGAAAGCTAATGCAACTTTTTGACATGTGCACGGCAAGCAAAATACGTTGAAGAATAATAGATGATAGATGAACTTCTGGGCTCCCGAAACCTGGAACCTTCCCTTGCCGGACGCGGCCAGGACTGGGCTCTGACGTCAGAGAGCGGTCCCGTGACTTTGGTGGGAGTTCATCCCCATTTAAAGGGAAAATTGGCGGGGAGTGGGGTGTGTCAAGACCCCACGACCAGGAGGATTCGAGTCTTGACCCGGAGAACCAGAGAAGTGGTGCTTCACCCAGCAATCTCCAGGTCAAATCCAGAAAGTTCCCAGGTATGGTGATGCCCCCTGTAATTGCATGGAAGGATTCTGCAGCATTCCTCCGTATGCATTTGCTCCTTTGCCTACCCCCATGCATTGCCCATGTTCGGCTGACATACTTACCACCAGTAAGCTCCAGCTCTAGCGCAGCGAATATTGTGTGAGGCTATCGAGACCCCCTTGTGGGCAAGAGTAGCAATCAGTAGCAATCCCGCAATCAGTAGCGGGAATAGTCAGACCATAGAGGGGGCAGGTAGCTCCAGCACCCAAGCTGCAGATTCTACCTCAAATATTTTTAATTTTTTTATTGTTCTTTTGTGAGGCTGCCAGGGACTGTAAGTGAAGAAGGCTGCCCAGCGGTATAAATGAGTAATAGGTGACTTATATGCATTTACTATAGGGTTGTTGGGTTTTTTTTGTATTTAAGCACCGATTTATTTAGTATGCTAAATTGCAAAATTAATATTTGAATTACAAAAAAAGTTGATATTTCGTATGTTACTTAAAAATCAAGCAAGCAGCACAACTCACTATGCAAAAATAAACACATCTATCAATAGAACATGAAAGGATAACATAACCTTAAAACGCCATTACTTCTGTCTGTAAAGAAAGGAATAGGAGAGATGAAAGAATCCACTCGAGTAACTCGGCTAATTTACACATATTTCCTTGTAGCTATTTGCATATTCACGTAGAGATGAATATTTTGGAACGTCATTCCTCACTTATATTGCCCCAAAATATCTCCACATAAAAAGCTCAAACCTCTCACAAATTAGGCTCTTGTGTGTTGGCAATGTCTGCTTGAAATACGGCGTGATTATGTTTTCTTTTCTTATATTGAGGGGTTTATGAAAAAATCATATAATGCGCTAGTTATAACAATTTCCTTAAAAACAATAAAGATGCGATTATACTTCAATACAGAAATCGCCTCTGTATACTCTTCTTCATTTTATAAAAACAGTACATCATAGAGCTAGTTTTTACTTCATTGGGATGGTGGTAGAAAGGGGGAATAGCCTCCCAGCAGAAGCAGTACAGGCTAATACAGTGAGAGAATTTAAACATGCATGGGATAGACATAAAACTACCTTCAGTCTAAGATGAGACCAAAAACTAACATTTAAGGGTTTTTACATCAGGAAGTAGTAGTAGGGCCTAATAGTTCTTATCTGACAGTAAATTCCATGTTTCTGTGTCATAAAATGTCCTTTCGGTGCAGTAGATATGAAACATATCTATAAATAAAATATATAAAATCGTGCAAAGGTTTGGGTAAAATAAGCCCAAGCACCGTTTGACAGCCAACGCGCCGTGGACTCAATCACAAGACCTGTCCAAAAACATTCTCCAAAAAAGACTGCATAAGACGATTATAAAAAGAACACAGAAACAATTCATATTTCAACAAACCGATGGAGATATAAAGATTTAGAAATTAAACATCCATAAAAAGAAAAAAAAAAGATAAAAACTTCTTGGATAGCCCAATATCTTGGAATCAGTAAAACCCAGGTGGCAATCTTTTAACCCTTTCCATCTCCCTTTGAAATGAATGTGCTGATTTGGATTATTTGGCATCTAACATTTGCTTGGCATAAGATCCTCTACCAGTCAAATGCAAACTAGATGAACTTTTTACCAGAGCAAGAAGTGTGCGGTGGAGATCTGTAATAACAACTGTGGCATTAACTTGTTGCAAGCCCTCGCTTATACAAGATTATACAGACAATGTTATTATACTTAAGTGCTCGCTCTACAAGGCTAACGCTTATTTTACAGATATACTGTGAATTTAACAAAAACATTAATAATAAAAGTAAATGTAATACATTTAATAACACTGGCATTGTTAAAAAATATAGCTAAACTTCATTTGTATGATTGCGTTATGTTTCCAATGGGTAGTTCAGGGAATGAAGACAGGTTCATGTAGGCAACGGTGACTTGTGGGTAAGGAAAGTAAGCAACTGTAGAGTTGATAACCCGGCTGGTGGGACAGTGCTTGGCTTTGCATGGACATGAGGGAAAGTCATATAGATTCTTACAAGGACCAAAATTCTCAATGAAAGAGGTGGTTTAAGAAGACGTGGCTGTCAAGCCAGTTGAGGCAATGCCAGCTTACCCAGCTATTCCGGATATGTCACATATGCCATCGTGATGTGGTACACATATGGTGTAATTACATGGGATAGGGCTCAATGTGTGCCAGGAAACACAGGAATGGTAGAGAAAGGCATGATCAGGCTACAAATGGAGAGAGCTGGAGAGTACGAGAAGGCTGGGATGCATTTCTTTATTTATATTTAGTAAAAATCTTTACATTGAAAATCTGGCCAGCAAAATATCTGATCATTTGACTTCTAGTAGTCATGAGATAGGAGCACGTAGACCTAAGCCCATCTATTGCTGATCTGGAACAAAAAAGAACTGTAAAAATCCTTATTGTTAATTCAATGCAATGAAGTCCTCTTTTCCAGGGGTCATCATTCTGTAGGTTCTTAAGGTATTCTTCCATAACTGCGTCCCCTTTTGTTGTGAAGAATAACTGATCGTCACTTGAATGCATCTGTTGTATTTTGTAAAACAACCATTTTCCTCACTGTCATAGCCCATGCTTTGTAGTAGGCAAAACCTCGTTGTCTTTTATTCTTAAAGAATGCCCTTTTTTAACAGCACGTGGTGTGATCAGCTCTAGAACAACTTCACATCTATTTATATAATTTAATCATATTAATATTCCGATGTCTCTTTTTTCAAACCGACAATCCAAATGTTTTGACAGATACATTACATTCTTAACATGACTCTTGTCTTTTTAATTTCCATGATAATTTTTATTTATTTGCTCTGAAAACTAACTCACAATCAACTGTATATTTCAGAACTTTTAGTTTAAGAAGATACAAGCAACAAAACACATATCTCCCCATGTTAATTTGTTCCAGTTAATATAGAATATTTTAATATAAGTACTAGGCACACAAGACAACAAGCGTTAATGCAATTCTGTAATTAAAATATCTTAGAACCTACTTAGAGCCTTTCGAAAAAGAAAAAGGCATTTTTTTTCTTAACAGATAAATGGAAACTTTTCTAGTTAAATATGCTTTAATATGAACGGTAATATCTCTTTCTGTTTAAACAGATATCAATGAAATAGGTTGGGACAATTTATATGTATTTAATAATGTTGTTAAGCAATATATGGTGTATGGTTTTCTCCGATGCAAAAATTTGGCAGAACTGGTCTAGATTACATAATAATTGGTAATAATTCCTGATGAGTACTTTCTGCATTAACATTAACCTGTTAGTGTCCCATTTAATGTAAGCTTCATTTGCGTACATTCTAGAATGTATAGAAAAGCATTATCAGCACAAATAGCAAACCCTTCGAATAGTGTGACAGGTGCTGGGAAAAGGACAGCAAAATCATTCAAAGCATAGTGAGGATTTTTTTAAATATCCCTTTTTTCAAATTTGATCCTTGATATCCTGTATCAATGGGAGCGTCTTCAGACCCCTGCCCCAAGTGCTCCCTGAGCGACTGCTGGATCTGTGACTAGAGCACAAGCAGGGAGATATGTTCAGCCACAATTACAATTTTACCCCTGGTTTCTGGCTGTTCTGTTTTTAAAATGCTTTTTAAAAGTTATTTTAAAAAATCATTAAAATCAGTAAAATCATTAAAATGGGCAAATCAATCTCATGAAGTGAACACACAGACGCCATCAAGAACAATTCCACAATTTCATATACAGTTCAGTGTACTTTATTATAGTTAAATTCCAGGCAAACTTAATCTAAGTGTCTTATTTATTCTTGTTTAATTTGTCTAAAAGTAATAAAACTTTTTGCTGATTGATGTAACATAAAAGCAGTTTGGAATTTTTTTCCCCCATGTAAATAAACGTTTTCAATGGCACATGGCTTAAATTAAAAAAAATGAAACCGATATAGAGAATTAAGTAATCAATGGGAAAAAAAAGTAAAGTTTTACTGCGTTTGCTTCGTAAAAATACTTTATGTGTATCGCTCTGTCACTGGCAACCTAACAAGTGACATCTGAAAACATGATCACCTGGTACCTGCTATGGAATACATTAAGCTGTCTATTTTCATTGCTACCAAATGTTTATTGCATTCATCATTTGGAGATACTGGGTAGGTTTGAATGTAGCACTTAGCCGTAAAAATTGCGAGCGATTATGTGAATTCCTTTGACATTCATTTGATTTGTAAGTCAATTGATAAATTACATAGAGTCAAATATCCTTTCAGATCATGTGAAATAGTATTATAATATACAGTTCATCTGTATGCCCTTTGTCATCTTTCCAAATGGATATTTGCAGCACAAACAGATGGCTTGTTGTACAATTGCTCAGTGGCTGGAGCCCTCTTTCGCATGCAAGCAGGGCGATACGCTTCAGTGTTTATGGAGGTTGCAGACATTGGCATTTTACTTCTTCCGATCTGCCAATAATTTCCAAATTAAAGTTTCACTGTCACTTTCATTAAAAAAAAAACTCCAAACACAAGCATCTACGTGGCAGGCATGAATAGCTCAAAGTAAATATTGTGGATATTTTGTTTCCCATAACCTTAGGTAATGTTTTCTTCTTTTTATGTGATAACAAAAAAAATTGGCTTTGTGCATCGCTTTTAATTGTTTAATAATGCCATAAAGAACAGATCGGAACACAGGTGCACTTTAAAGCCAAAATAATGTAAAAATCAAAAAAACGAAATTCAACACTTTTGTGTAAAGTCAGAAACAGATAATCACGAATGCGATAAAGCTAGAATACACATTTAGCTAGGAAATAATTGATCTTCCTTGAATCAAATGAACACAACTGTTAGATATTTGTCTGTATTAAATATCTAAACTTTTCTGTGACCAAAGAACAATCAAGACCACAGCTTCTAAGTCTTAAATAGGTTTATTTGTTAGAATAAAGTAGTAAACATACAGCACTAGTTGAAGACAGAAAGTTGTAGGTGCTGTAGGCTTTGTATTCTTTAACCCCTTAACGACAATCCCCGTACATGTAGAGGAGAGATAACGATAATGCCCGTACATGCCGTTAAATAGCTGCATTGCTGCGATCGGCGGCTTTGCAGCATCCACGGAAGCCTCCCAAGTGAGGCTGACCGTGGATCCGGGGAGGGCAGCCCTTGGCAGCCCTCCCCGGAAGAAAAATGGCCGCCGCCGCATCGATCATGAAAGATCGCGGCGGCGCCCGGCTAAAACAGCTTAGGAAGCAATCTGAATCGCTTCCTAAGCATAAACGGTGTTACTGACATGCCTCGATATCGAGGCATGTCAGTAACACTACCCCCCTACCCCGATCACCTTGTGATTGCTCCGAAGAGCAACCACAAGTGCCATCCTGTAAATGACGTTGCCGTCATTCACAGGATGGCATCAACAATAGATATGAGTTCATAGAGGGTCTATCCAGACCCTCTTGTGAACTCTCGAGCTCCTCCTGCAGGTTGAATGCAGGTACTGCATCCAACCATGCAAGGTCAATGGAGCCCAGCTCACTAATGAGTGATTAGTAAAAAAAAAAAAAAAAAAAAATTAAAAAACAATTTAAAAAAAAAAATTAAAAAAATGTTTAAAAAAAAAATAAATAATATGGTAACATATAAAAATCCCCACTGTCACCAAAAAAAAAAAAAAAAAAAAATTAATAAGCAAGTCCTAAAATTCTTTATCTTTACAAAAATTCCAGCATGGAAAGAGTTAAAATATTGGCATTACAAATGCCCATAGGGTGTCTCGTATTAAAAAATGCATGAGTGGATGGGATAAATTGAATTGGCCGGGTTCAAAGGTGTCCCAAATATGGGACATGGGGGTAGTAGGATCAGATGTCAAAATAGCCTAAAAATACACACCTCACAAAGGCGGCCTTTTACCTCCCAAATAACCCAACAAACCCATGCATGTGGGGTATCACTGCGCTCAGGAGATGTTACTGAACACATATTGGGGTGTTGTTTGACAGGGACATACACCAGGAGCGATAAATTTATACCTGAAGTACAACGTGTGTGAAAAAAATACAAAAAAATGTACTACCATAAAGTTTCACAAAGGCTGGTGGTAAAATTAGTGCATGGAAAGGGTTAAATTACCAGCATGTGAAATACCTTGGGGTGTCTAGTTTTTAAAAATATATGACTTGATGGGGTAAATTGCATTGGCCGGCTTCAAAGATACCCGAAATGGCACATGGGGGGAAGAATTACCAGATTTGGAAAAAAAGGTTTTGAAATAGCAAAACGCTACCTGTACTTATTGCCCCATAACGTGCAGAAAAAAGCAAAAAAACATAAAAACATTGGGTATTTCTAAACTCAGGACAAATAGTAGAATCTATTTAGCAGGTTTTTTCATTCGTTTTTGCAGATGAGTAAAAGTTTTTTGTTTAAAAAGTGAGAAAAAGTAATTTTTTAACAAAAAATCCCCATATTTTATCATTTTTTTTATAGTAAATTAGATGATATGATAAAATTAATGGTATCTAAAGAAAGCCCTGTTTGTCCTGAAAAAAACAATATATAATATGTGTGGGAGCACGAAATGAGAAAGAAGAAAATCACAGCTAAACAGGAACACCGAAAAATGTTAAAATAGCCATTGTCCCACAATATACTACGAGTAATAACCCCTATTGTCCTTAAGGGGTTAAAAGATGGAGGAGAAAGATACCTTGCCCTTCTAAGTAGAGTTTTTATACCCCTTTACCTTAACAGTTAGGGTATAAGTTCTTACTATATGCGAGCAATATGTGAATTTTAGGAATCCTATTGGGCCATTCATATGATACACTGGCATTCCAAAGAAGACCCAATAACATGTATGTCACGTGATTAAAAACACATGTTCCTAACACTCAGGTTGCGTTCAGGTCTGTGTGTAGGAAAGAATAAAAACATGAAAATGATTTCTTACAACAGAAACTCATACATAGATCAACAATTCTGGAAACTGTGAGTCATTAAGAGTAACTAAGTCTAAGACTAAGACCTCTAGGCTCTGCAAAATGCTTTTGACTAAATTCAACAGAGACATGAATAACGTCTATAAGCCTTGTCAAGTAGATTAGTCTTCACAAGTACCGGTTTTAATGACTGCAAAACATGGGATGGAGTCCACCTCCAGTTGATACATGTGCAAAACCATAGAAAAAATAACAAAAGGAAAACAATCAATGTTTCCCATATGAGATGCTTACTGTGGAGACATCAAACGCTCCACCTATGATTGCAATTTAATGACAACTATGTATGGTAGTTTGCTAATTTAAAAGAACAATATATTTTGCTTAAATACTTTTTAAGTAGATCTGTTTTTTATGATACATTCATATACATATACCGTATATGAATGAATTTCTACAAATGAGAGGGATTGGGTCCTAAAAAGGGACAGTTGGGAGGTCAATATTTATTTATGCAATGATTATTCCTCCTTATCTCCTTAACTAGAGGAGAGAACTTTATGTTTTATTTATGGTGACATAGGAATAAGCAACGACACATGTTTTACCCTTTTTGAAGGCCATGTCCTATTCCTTAATATATATATAAATGGTTTTATTTTTTGACTCGTTTTCTACTCTGTATCCATTTAGTATGCTTTAAGTATGTTGTAATTTTTAAGGCAGATGGCCTATGGTGTATTTATAATACTTTAGTGACACAGAAGTGTTATCTGCACATGAAACATTTTTTTTATCAAGAAACAGTTGGCATTATGGCATCTGTGCACATGCACGTTTTCTCTCATTTAACAGCTAAGAAAAAGTATCAGGTTTCTTGAGGAAGGTATTATTCACTCATTCAGTGATTTTTTTATGGGGGGTTAAGAAGAAGGACTATTTTCTTATTAATTGTATTTGTCATACATCTTAAACCAACAATTGCTGTTTATTTCACAATTTAGCACACTTCCTTGAAAGCGCAAGCTGCCTAAGCGGCGCGCAAATTGTCCATTGCTGGACATTAGTTATATAACAGGGGTCACTAAAAGGTCAGGATAGTTAAGGCATAAAGTTTTGGTGGGCTAGGCTAGCTAAATCTAATTCTAGGTTACTGGGCAGGCAGTTTATTTAGCGCAGCTGATTGGTTAATCAGCTGTGCTGCAGCACGAGGTTTGAGTGGGCATTCTGTGCGGCGGGAAAAATAAGCACAGCTGATTGGTGCAGTCAGCTGTGCTTACAGCGTGTGGCAACAGTAAAATAAATAAATAGCTGCGCACAGGGAGATTAAATTCACCTCAGGAAAAATCTGCAAGGAGCTGTTGCTGAGCAAGCGTCCCACCCCCCCTCCCTTTTGTTTTAAATGTAAGGCATGTAATATGTTATATTGTCGTAGTTTTATAAGGGGTAAAGGTCGCCTCTGCGTTGAGGTGGACAGAGGCTTGGTGTTACACAATCTGGCTGAGAAAGGGGCGGATTGTATTTGATGTATTATATATAAGAAGTTATTTGGTTATTACGTTAAATGGTTTGTGTTGTTAATGCCTCTTATACCCTTTAAATAAAGCTACGGCCAATTTTATCCAATTTACAATTCTGTGTCTGTGGTTATTTTATTGATTTGTTAGAGGTTAATATGTACATGCAATGGACATATTATCGTTCCTAAGGTCTCTAAGTCCAGCTGCAAATGGTTGCCAGGAGGCAAATACAAATAATAAAGGGTTATGTAGGAAGAATATGGGAACAAGAACTGACAAGATCTGTCTAGAAAGTGGGCAGACAAAGGTGGTCCTACATTTTAACCAGAATGAGCAGCTGGGCCTCCGTTCATTTAACGGACCCCTTACACGCCCCAAGTAAATTTGTATCATTGTAATGCATGTTTATTTAAAACATATTTGTGATCATTAACATTGTGCCCTCACTTTATGTATAACTATTATTTGTATTACTTGTATGCAGTCATAATAAGTCTGTTTTGCTCAGGGCTCCCCCAAAAAACCTAGAGGCCCCGCTGTAGACAGACTTTAGTCACATTGGGTGGGATGTAAGCATGAGGGGGTTCAGTAACCATTAAGCCCCTCACCTTTACCACTGGACCCATAAAAATACACATCAAGCCTATGATGCGAGACGCTAAGTCACTGGGTTTATGTGATGCCAAGTTTCATGATCCCACTGTGATTTTGCCTACCATGTAAGCCCAAGTAAGACTGACACTGCTTGAAGAATTTGGACAGGTGTGAGGGGGCAATTTCCCCCTTGTCATCAGATCAACCTACCCCTCCTAGGTGGAGTACCTGTTTTGGGGCTGGTATGGAAGCCCCCTCCACAAGGCGGGCTGTCACAGAGATATACGGATGTACATTGGGTCTTCTAATAAAATGGGATCCCATGTGGGAGCAGCAGCATGTTAAGAGGACAGACATTGTTAATCGAGGAATGTGCGTTTAATTAACCTATTATATATCTGAATACAAGACTTCCATCAGCTATATATGTTCATATAGAATAGATTGCAAGCTCATATGACCTGAATCTACGACAGACATGATAATGCTAGAGTCATTTAACAAGGATATGGGATTACTCAACAATAAGGCATTTAAGAATACCTTACCTGACAAGATATAATAATTATCATCATCATATCAAGTAAACATGATGTGATTTCCAATGAAAGCCCCTAGAATTAATATAAGTAAATGCATAGCAGTGACATGCATTGTAACATCACATTATGTTTACAATATTTTTGTTTACAGTTACATTTTGCTTGAAACAGGCAGGCTCCTGCTACCTTCAAACACCTTGTGAAAAGTGCTTCTCAAAGGGACACTACAGCCATCATATGCACCTTAGTTCATTCAATAGCTGCGTGTTCCCTTTACATTTTCGTGGTGTCCCACCATGCTTGGCCCTTCATAATGTAAAGTGAGGTCAGTGTCACTATTTCCTCTTTAGTAAATAAACCCCTTTTTTGTAACTATGTATTTTTACGAGACTGGATACTACACATGGAGTTTCTCTTCTCCCAAATGCTTTTTGGCCAGCTTTACAATTAGGTACGGGTGCCAACCCTGTCTTGTTTACCTTGCATGTCTTATTTATAAACATTCATTGAAATAATCTTTGTAGACCTTCTCAGCCCTTATTAAAAAGTACTTGATACCACTGCCCTTTACACCAGTTAAAATCAAATTTATGCAAATGTGTAATGGGTTATTAAGTAATTTCAATGCTACTTTTTTATGCATAATGCTCTACACCCATAAAGACACTTTAAAATACTACTAACAATAAAAAAAACTAAAAACAGATCAGACTTAGATAAACCTCACTATTTAGTTGTTATAGATCTCTTTTGGAGTAATCAGATATTTCTCAATGTGAAGAAGAGATCAAATGAATATACACAAATAAAAAAAAAAACACTAAAAAAGGAAAATTAAGGTTTTAGTTCATGGTCTGAAAAACAAAAGCCTAGCAGCTCAGTAAGCTAATGAATTGATTTGCAGTCAATGTTCTCTCTTATAATTCCCTTAATTAAAATCAATATAAATATACGCTAATCACAGCCTTGCACTCATTACATATGAAGTTCTGGTTAACCTGTTGGCAAATACGCAGATAAGATTAAAAGCAATGCACTGTGTGGAGCGGTTAGTTTACTGCAAGTGGAGACCTGATTTAAAGGTTAAATACTATGTTAACCCTGCAACGTGCTGCATCTTCCTAAACAAAGTAGCAAAGTATAGAAAACACTATGATCTATACCTGCAGGGACTGCTCAAACCTACCGTATTTGCTCGATTATAAGATGACTCCCCAAAATCTGAATATTAGATGAAAGAAAAAGCCTGAATATAAGACGGCCCTATAGGAAAAAAGTTACTAGTAAATATTAATTCATATGTCAGCTATTTTTCATATTTAATAAAAACTATGATTGAAAAAAATGCATTTCTTGTTTTTATTTCCTTTTGTTTGCCAACCTGCCCCCCCAGTTATGCACATCTGCCCCCCAGAAGGTCATGTCACGCCGGCACTCCGTCATAGAAGCTTGGCGGAAGTGGCATCCACCGGCTGCCAGAGAAGAGGATCCGGGTCCCATGCAGCACTACGGGGATCTGGATCTTAGTCTTATAGTGACCTCTATTTGAGGTCAGATTATAAAATGACCTTGAATATAAGACGAGGGGTATTTTTCAGAGCATTTGCTCTGAAAAACACATTGTCTTATATTCCAGCAAATATGTTATATTACCGAATAACTGAATATTGATAGTTAGCAGTTTAGTGTATAGCTATCGTTTCTTAAAATCACTCAAAGAGCATTACGAATTTGTGGGATATAAATGCTGTTCTCCCCTTAAACTCGGATCGTAGGACTTGTATTATTATTAGCTGCCTATTCATTGTTAATTAAATCAAAAGAAATGCCTACAGAAAGCATCTTCGTTGTGATAGTTGACTATCACTATTCCATTGCTTCTGTGATTCTAGTCATTAGGAACACAACAAGAAGGTGACCATAGGATGAAGAACAAAATGACAAGCAACAACAATTGAACATTTTTATTACTCTCTAACTAAACTGATATAGAGGTTTTTCAAATACAAATGAGAGAACTAAGAAATATAAAAAGGTGAGAAAATATGCTTATTTTTGTTGATAATTAGGAGAAATTAATACTTAGCCAAAACTGATCCAGTCTGTTGAATAATTAAACATAAATAAATATTCACTGGGGTGTGTAGAGTTTGTCTGTCTTAAATATTTAACAATACGTTGTTCGTTGTCAACTGCGTGCTAGATAGTATTAATGTTTATTTCTTCTTCCTTCTTATCCTTCTCCTTATTTTCCTCCTCCTTCTCGTTCTTCTTCTTCTTCTTTTAAATTTCCGTTAGGCTTATGAAATTTGTCCCCCATTCTGGATATCTTTTATAAAATCTAATTGATAAACTTTCATTTTGTTTCTGTTGTGAATATTTGATGTCATTGTTCACATAACTTTAGAAGACAGCCGGTGACCTCTGCACCAGTGTATTGAAGTTAAAACTTTTTTCAGAGCTTTCTAAAACTTCAATATGACTTACATTTCATTTACAGAAACACATTTTGCATTCTGTTTAAATATTTAAACATTAAGAATAACCTTTCTCATTGAATAAACCTGATTTACAAAATTCAGGCTGAATATAATTATAAGGGACGCTGAACAGATGTTTCGATGGAGCTCTTTCTGCCACATAAATATAGTGACAACATTAAAATGATTTGGGCCATATGGGAATTTTTTAAATTTAGTGCACTTCTTATACTAGAAGAAATGCCATTTCTTTAGTGACAGCTATTGGAATAAATAACAATGTTTCCAGTAAAAAAAAAAACAAAAAAAGACCAGAAAATGTATGCCTTCAAAATAATTTCTAGTTTGAAAAATTACAGTAACACATACAAATATCTATACAATAACTAGAACAATGTAATAAAAAGCAGCATACAATATGTATTACCGGAAGCTATACTTACTGTATAATGTTTTAAATTGAAAAACACTATGTTGCTTTAACATGTTGGAACTGAAAGGTTTTTTTTAACGTTCTATTGGTTTCCTTTGCCTGCCTTTTTAATTTAAATTTGATTATTCATAAAAATATATAATTAGCAATCGATTTACTATAGAGTACTTTAGTATCAATTGTGTAAATTGTCAAAACTAGAGCTGGGTGAAATATTTAATTTAATGCATTCAGTGAAGTTACCTATCATCATCACCCATGACATATACCGAGTAAACTCAGTAGGGGAACAGGTTTCCCAACGAGGGTTTCCTAGGGATACAAAATTATTTTAGCAGTAGGGATGGATGCTCTGGTGATGATGTTTTTAAATCCTAGTGATGAATAATATTTTCCAGGTGTGTTTCCCCAGATCTCCCTTCTCCAGATTCTAGAGGGACTAGACTTAGGTTGGAGAAGTGGGAATGGCCATTTGGGGAGTAGACCGAGCCAGGACACAGAGTGAGCATAACTACTCAACTAGAGGTCAAAGGCTGTTCCGTATGCCTGTTAACAGGCTGTGATTTACAGGCAATCCCAAAGAGCTGTTTGGTATGATATTTACTGCTAGCTCCCCTGGCATATGTTTGTGTGATACTCTAGAAACTGGACAATACAATCTTGTGTGGCTCGTTTCAATATAAGAATTCTGCAGTTACAGTTTGCAAAGAACTGAGCCTAGCTGCTATTCCTTGCAATATATATATATGCAAGTAAATGATATAATTACAGTTAAAATAACTTCAATAACAGAAGTAGCTTAAATACTAAAAACTATCACAGACTCATGTTAGTCCAACAACCGCTTTATGACTTTGTGTTGGCTACACATAGTCCAGAAATACACACTAACCCCTAACGATCATTTAAAAGTCTATAGAATATAGTATGAATAATTGACCAGGACTTATTGTTTATGAAATCCATTCATGAGTACTTAGAAACATAACCCACTTCTTTTCTGTCATTTTTATGCAAAACTTTTGTTGTATGCAAGTAACAGAGATAATCCTAAAATATCCTGCTGATTCCTCTATCATCAGTTTGGTCATAAGATTAGAGTCGAAGTAGAACACATATTTATAGAAAAAAGTATGCTTATTTTTTTTAAGTATCCTTTCTATTGGTAAAATAATAATATTTCAAGTTTATTGAGATATCTCTCTGAAAGAAAACAAAACACCACGGGTAGTCTTAAGTATGTCACCAATTACTGTTACTTGTGCCTAGACATCTTTGCGAAAATGACCATTTTCAAGGTACAGATATGTCTAAATCAACTCAATTGTGTTTAAAAAAATGTGCTTATCATATTTCATACTAGAGACCCTGGGGTATTGATGAACAGAAACCACTCTAAAGCCCACTAAAAAGTATAGTTACAGCAATTATTTTAATATTTATGGTTTAAATAATTTGGATGTTTGTCATATTAGATTTAGTATAAAAACTAAATTTTGCAATGAAGTAAAAAATAGACAGCTCACAAAATTTTTACTATAATATATATGTCTTTATGGAAATCCAAAGCTTTGACATTTAAATAGTTGTCCAAGAAGAGTTTTAGTCCCTCCAACTAGCTATATTTGGTCCAAACATACACACACTTACCTGAAGGTCATTTAAAAAATGATATAAAGAATCCAAATGTGGCTGAATCGACAATAGCTATCATTCCGTATTTGAGCGGCAAGAAAAGAGTAGAGCAAATGTTAAAAATAGATGTCCTGCTGAATATTTCACATTGATTTTTTTTTAGTATTAAAGGAATCAAGATTTGAGCAAGAGGAGCACAGTACATTTTATTAGTATTTAATACGTTAGAAATCCGACAAATATGGACTTACCCCGTTACATTAGTATATGTACGTGACATCACAATATGTCATAACCTTATAATATAGTATGCTCTAGATTATCTGTTGAAGAGCATTACTAATTAGCAAGATTGGTTTCTCATGGACATATTGGCATTGCAAGGTTTAATGTCTAGCTTCGCAAACCAGGCTTGTGCGAGTATTTCTGGAGATATATGAACTGTCAAAAGGCTGCTCTATGTGGCCTAGTCATTTGTTTTATCCATCCCATTTGTATGGGAACTTCCCAGAGTAGACTACCTTTTCTTCTTCCGGAGAGATTGTATTTGAGAAAGAGCAAGGCTAGTACTAGAACGCCTTTAGGTGATGGGGAGTGGGAGTGAAGTGGGGAGTGGGAGTGAAGTGGGGAGTGGGAGTGAAGTTGGCAGTAAGTGTGTGCAGCCAGACGCTGCTCCTCTGCTCAGGTAAGAAGAAAGTGACTTTCAGACCTAGGGTAGCAGAATATCATCTGGAGTTCAAACCTGGAAAGTTCCCAGGTATAGTATTATAAAGTTAAGATACATAGTATAGTTTTAGAATTTAGTTTGCGGTTATTCCACCTGCATCTGTATCCATATGTGATGTAATGCTCCAAACCATAACATAATAAAGTTTTTGGTTCTTGGGCATCTTATAAAATTGAAAACTAGAATGTGTTAAAAAAAAAATATGTTCTTGAAATTATGCGGATTCATTATTCTCAATTTTCAAATGCCAAAGTTGTTCCTCAATTAGCATAGGTACATCTGACAGTAAGACCGAGTGACTGATTGAACTGTCGTTGCTGATATGGATAGATACAAAGAATCTAAAGTGACGATTGTGTTAAAGACACGCATTTCAAGCCACTGCTCTGGTGCCTTCTTTTCCAATTGTAAATGTTTATTGTACTCATGATTCACGACTTCCCGTATCTCTATTGTCTTTCTCTGTCCAGAATCTTATTCTTAATCATTTATTTATAGCTAGCTTTCCAAGGGCTTTTTGTAGATTTTTTGGATCATTAAATAATGCTCATTTTAATTGCAATATATACTGTGTATATATATATAGATATATATATATATATATATATATATATATATATATATATATATATATATATCTATATATATATACATATATATACAGAGTATACGTGTGTGCGTGCATGTGTGTGTGTCTACTAAAAAAGCTATTGATGTTGATTTGTTTTCCAAAAAAACACCTTTTTTTATATTAATACAACCAAAAAGATTTATTTTTTAAAAACAATCAGTATCCTATAATTTAAAATAAATTATCTGCAAGCACATTATGGTATTGTTTTATATCACACAAACCTAATAAGACAAATTAAATTGTAAGCATTTCTTCATACATATATTCTTGCAAAATAAGCAGCTTATCACCAAGCATATAACTTATAAGCTGATTACTTTGTATGTTCTGTTTATAGTTTTATTTATAATGTTTTGTTTTTTTTATTTTAGAAAATCGTTTCCCAGCAAGATCCAACAATACCAAAATACCTTTCAGTTTCATGTTGATTCCTTCTGCTGAGTGGATTTACCAATTTCTTTTTTTTCATTATTTTACAAATGAAATTGTGATGGACACACAAGAGTCACACATGTTTATTCTGGTGGCAAAGATTGACTTTATTATTGAGTTTATATTGCTTCGTTTCTATTTCTATTCGACAAAAATACAAACTTATTTCAAGAGGCTAGATAAATTTAACTTAATCTAGTGGGATTTTATGGTTTAAACAAATCTCTGGAGTTCTTGTTTCACTTTTGATAGATCAGCCGGTAGATACATTGTTACAATGTCAAAACAAGGATATATTCTATCTCCGGTTCCTTAGTTCAGTAGAAGACTGGGGGATTTAAGTCTCTCCTGTTCAAATGCTGAACAATAAGAACGGCGCTGTAAAGTGTTGGGGATACATTTTGTAAACCTAGCCAAAATGTAGCTGCCACTTTTGGAAAAATAAGTTATAAGTACAGGGAGTTTGTGACTTTACAGTAGATGGATTATGCTATGCAATGATCTCGTAGGATTACAGTATCTTCCCCTAATAAAAAATATTTTTCCCATTTTATGCATACATACTACCAGAACTTCATATTAATATAACATACAAAACAGACAAAGATTTCACAAAAAATAAGCAGTTTTTAAAATGTTTTAACATCTTTTGGCCTCATCTCATCTAGACTATGTTCTGTTTCATGTGGCAGAAATAAAACATATTACAAATTAGGCCAAATGCACGTTAGGAAATATCTCACCAGAAAAACTTTAATGAAGCTCCATTGCAAATATCTTTAAAACTCTCAGGAGCTGAACGGTAGCCTCCGCAGCACTATAGAAAAACCACCACATATGTGGCACGCATTGGACCCCCTGCTCCTGTTTTGCTGTTGGGCTAAAGAATACAACAACGGAGCTTTAACTACACCAGTGCTAAACATGTCCACAGAGCGGTTACCATCAGGCCTAGACCGTCAGGCAATGTGGCACACCAGACAAACGCCCAACATCGATCCATAAAAACCTGATCTGCTGCTCCAGCTGCTGCAGTATGTGGCCATCGAATATCAGGTTGCCAAGGGCCTTAAGGTACCGGGGCTGTCTCGTTATTCCCAGTCCTGCCTTGGTTACCATTCTTTTAAGTTTCCAACAACAACAGTTCTTCTATTGAGCACAAACCCATGTTTTAAAGAAAACAGTCTGTTTTGTGTAACGAAGAAACACTGAACAAACTCTGCGATGCCTCCAAACTATTTTACTAGCTTGCCAAATAGTACTGACCCTCACGCTCTAGTATTCCTCAAACTATACACAAACATGCATTCTACCTGCAACACACTTTGAAGTTGTTTCATATTTAAGGTTATTTAGAAAACTCCATCATGTCTGAAGCAGTCAGAATTCCAAAGATTTTGTTGTCGACATATTTTCACAGGTGTGTACATGGCTAGGGGTACCTTTTATGTATCTTTCTAGTGCCCTGGACATGGTGAGCATTTGAAATTCAATCAATACTCTACAATTGTAGCATTACATGAAATCTCACAGCTGCAGTCCTCTTGTTTATTTGCAGTTAGATATACACATAACGTGTCTTGTACAAAAAAAAAAGAAAGAAAAAAAGATAAGAACAGATGGAAAAACAATATGGGACATAATGCTACAGGAACAAACACAGCCAAAACCAATGAGCGAAGACACAATATAAGATTCCCTTCACAAATTAAGAGCTTCGGGCTTAGGTCCAAAGTGGCAGATGTCATTAAGAGTAACTTAGGACAATGAAGAATAAAACATATGTTTGTTTGGGGAGAAAGAAAATTCATGAAATATGCACCAGATGCAATATAAAATAAGTTACTAGACATTTATTAGTTTTAGTATAGGGTTTAGTATTTATATTAACTTGCCATGTTAATGAAAATTATTCAAAGAGACACGGACTTGATATTTTTTAGTGATTATTAAACAAATTATGAAAAAAACACAAGGTAATATACAGAAGTGAGAATAAAGTGAAATTCTAAAACATTTAATGTTTAATTCAGCTTAATGCAACAAAATGTGCCCAAACGTCAATCAATTGCTTCATATTTTTGTACAAACGAAATTTTTAGGTATCCAAGTCTATCCTAGACATTTCATGGGTTTTGGTTTCCCACATTGCAAATAAGTGACACCAAGCTTGGCTGCCTATTCAAGCATATCCTAGAAATTTCAGGACTCTTGGTAAAACATACCAGAAGTTATTCGCATTTAACTACTTTTTCTATAACATTTTATTGTCGTCTTTTTGGTTAAGTGACACAATTGACAACACCACAATATCATATATTGCAACAGAAACATCCCATGGTTGAAAATGTTTGTTTAGAACTATTTAAGGAAAGAAGAGCTTTACGGCCGATTGCTTTTAGATCCTTGGGTAACCCAATGGTACTGGCCATATCGCTATTCCACGCTATATGTTTCCCCTTAAGGCACTATTAGCCATGATCTGTCCCACAATAGTATAACAAAACATATAACTTAACGGAAAATAATCCAAACTTATAGGTTAACGTTTACTCCAGTTGGTGAACGCAGGTGGTGTCCGGGCACCGGTCATGTGAAGACAGTCGAAGATGCCTTCTAGGTAGGACGAAGGTGAGAAAAATATGACACATCCTACCAACAGATTAGCCTAATCCTGTATTGAGTATCAACTCTATGTAACAAAAGTTCTTTTGAATATTTCCCCCATGTAATTATCTAGTAGTAGTTCCCAAGTACTGTAAAATTTAGCACCATCATGTTCTTTTTTTGCTAATGCTATTGTCCATTCAACCAGCAAAAACGTGTGTATCATTTTAAAAGTGACAATGAATGGAGCATAGGATCTAGCCAATTAAAAAAGGATACATTTCAGAGCTACTAAGATTCCAAAATAGCAGAATTTTCGGTCACAGACATAAATAAATGAACGGCTGCTAAGTTACATTTCAGATGCCTGCAAAAGTTACCGAGAATGGATTTTCTACAAAAACTGTCTGCGCTTCTCACCCTAATAAAGTTGGCAACAAATATATAAACATAATATAAATGAGAGGTTTTGGTTATATGAATTGGCCAAAGCATAATTAAGCTCACCCGCCACGTCAAGGCACACTCTCAATAGGGTGAGAACCTACTCTCACCTCCTACGTAGTGGGCACACAAAGCAGTTTATACTGCTACCAAAACCTTATTAATGTGTTGGGGGAGGTGCAATTAAACCTCCTCCCTATTAACCCCTGGACAGCAAGCTGCAACCAGACTGATGAGGAGCCAACAACCTCAAATATGTGCAAACAGGGAAAAGAAGAAATGTCGGTGCGCTAAGCTAGTCTCAGGCTCAAATAATACAAATGTATAATACGAGGCCTACCAAACAGGTAGGCCTCATATTATACATTTTACAGAAAGACATGCCTATAGATCTTTAAAATAGAAAGTCCTGTACCTGTCAATGGGCATACCAGATGTTTTTTGAGACTGTCTGAGGCCTCAGATTTTGTGAAGTTAATGCGTAAGCCTGAGAGTTCTTGAAACCTTTGTAACAAGGTAACTAGCAGGGAAATGGAGGATTGTGGGTGTCTGCAAAAACTACACATTTTAATTTAATTTGTGTGATCCCCTTTATATCAGAATTATTGTGTAGGTGCTTAAGAAAAGGTTCAAGTGCCAGAATGAATAAACATAGAGAGAATAGGCAGCCCTGTCTAGTCCCTTAATATAGATTGAACAATAGGGAATTAAAATTATTGTTGAGATAAAAGCTTGTGGAGAAGCGTATATTGACTAGATATAGTTGAGAATGATATCACCACACCCCAGGCTAGACAATGTTCTAACATGAAAAGAACCACACCACCCTATCAAATGCTTTGTCAGCAGCTAAATTTACTTATATCAGTGGAGTTGTGGGGAAATCTACCTCTTTCATCAATGTGGCTAGCATAGTACAAATATTGATGACTGAGGGAAGGACGACTTTCCAACAATTAGCTAAGATTGTATTTAACCCTTTATAATCAGGGTTAAGAAGCATTATTAATAGTAGTAGTAGTAGTATTATACGGGCCAGGGTAAATTCTGACGGCAGCCTATAGAGAGAGAGAATTGTTTAAATCTAACAGTGTTTTTTTTTTTATATGCTTTTTCAAAATCTTGTAAGACTCAGCAAGGAGTCCATCAGGACCAGGCGCCTTGGGCCCATGCTATAAAAGACTCGTGCTTGGTCAAATCTGAGGTGTCTTGCGAATACAGGGAGCTAGAACACAGTATTTCAAGAAAACCTTATTTATTTCTGTTGTCTCAGTCTGTGTAGTCCCCTGGGCTATTTATTGCTGCTATTGTTTTTTTAAATTTTGTGAGCCCTGCTAGCAGACGACCTGGTTTGTAGCTTTCTGCCACATACAGTACTTGGCAATACTAAATTTCAACTGAAGGACTGATGCTTGGTTTAACATGGCATTGAACATATCCTGTGTCCATGTAAAATTTGAAGGCGTTGAAAGAAGTACAAAGTGTTTCTGGGTCTTAGTCAGGGCCGGCCGAAGACTTAACGCCGCCTGGGGCGAAGTTTAAAACGCCGCCCCCCGCCGACGCCAGGGGGGGCGGCATTTTAAACTTCGCCGACGCTATTATCACCCCCCCCGGTACTTACCTTTAAACAGTCCTGCGGCGAGTCTCCCTGCTCTGCCACGGTGCCGGCTTGTAATGCTGAGCGCCGGAAATTGACGTCATATTATACATTTGTATGTGAGCCTGAGACTAGCTTAGCGCACCGACATTTTTTCTTTTCCCTGTTTGCACACAGGGCCGGCCAAAGACTTAACGCCGCCTGGGGCGAAGTTTAAAACGCCCCCCCGCCGACGCCGGGGGGGGCATTTTCAACTTCGCCGACGCCATAATCTACCATCTCTCCCCCCCCCCGGTGCTTACCTTTAAAGAGTCCTGCGGCGAGTCTCCCTGCTCTGCCACGGTACCGGCTTGTAATGCTGAGCGCCGGAAATTGACGTCACTTCCGGCGCTCTGCATTACAAGCCGGCACCGGGACCGAACAGGGAGACTCGCCGCAGAGGAGAGAGAGAGAGTGGCGCCGAGCGGGTAAGCGAAAACCACTCGGTGCCCCTCTCTCTCTCTCTCCTCCGCTTCAAAAAAAAAAAGCGCTTGGGGCGGCAAAGTGCCGTCCCTTCTAAAGTGCCGCCTGGGGCAATTGCCCCAGTCTGCCCCATTATAGGGCCGGCCCTGGTCTTAGTTATGGATCTGCTCAGTGAGAGTAATTTCAAATAATGCTCTGCTTTCTTTTTGGCCACATAAGATATAATGTGGCCTTGAAGACTAGCCTTAGTTGTTTGCCAAAACAGAACTCGGCCAGTGCCGTGTTGTTGAATATTCACCTCATAGTCCATTAAAGCTCCAAGAAAACCCGCCATGAAATCTGCTAAAGCATATCAACACTGTGGCATGTGCCATTTAAACCATGAGGAAAAAGGAGACTTACGTTGTAAGGAAATCAATAATGGTGCAATGTATAAAATTATAAGGTCTTTGATGTCAGTACAAAATCTGGCGGAGATCAAAAAATAATCAATTCTAGTAAAAGAATCATGTGGTGCTGAATACAATCTGTATGATTCTTCTGTCAGGTGAAGTACTCTCCAGCAGTCTATTAAATTTAAAGTGGATTATAGTTTTGTGATAGGATTTTTTGTCTTCTTGACATATGTGTTGATTTGTTGTTTATGAACCAAAGTGGGATCAGCCCACTCATTGTTTTCCCCTTCCAGAAATATGTTGGTAACGTCATATTTTAGGAGCCTACCACCAAGTTCTTGAGAAAAGACCTCTGCTTGTGAGTCATAAAAGTTACAGGTTAACAAAGGGAGATTCTCCATGGTGCAATTAAGGATCAGAAATCTACCTTGTGGGTCATGTTCTACGTGATGTACCAAATTTCAGTCCACTATGGTATCATTTGGGGAGCAGCCATCTTATAATCAGAATCTCTATACTGGGAAAAAAAGCAATCTAGATAACTTATCTAAATGCCTCATAACTTATATAAATTGCATTTTATAATGATAGGAGACACGTTGTACCACTATTTGTGTCTGAATCACTATATAACAATAAGAGTCATGCTGTACCACCTTCTGTGTCTGGATGACTATATAATGATAGGAGTCATGCTGTACTGCTATCTGTGTATGGATCACTATATAATAATAGGAGTTATACTGTACCACCCTCACTATCTGGATCATTATATAATGATTTATATATTTATTTATTATGATTTATGATTTATGATTTATCATTATATAATGAGTCATGTTTTCCCACTGTTTGTGTCTGGATCACTGTATAATGATAAAAGTCATGCTGTACCACCTTCTGTGTCTGGATGACTATATAACGATAGGAGCCATTCTGTACCATTATCTGTGTATGGATCATTATATAATGATAGGAGTTATACTGTACCACCCTCGTTGTGTGGTTCATTATAAAATGATAGGAGTCATGCTGCACCACATCTGTGTCTGACTTAATATATAGGTAGCGCCAGCCATGGTTTAAATGTTGTCACTGGAAAATATGCCAAAATATTAAATATGGGTCCCACTGCTAGTCAAACCAGGATTTTGGAATGCTACACTTTAGCAATTTGTTTTTCAATCTTACTGATAGTTTGAACAATACTCATCATATGGCATGCAATATAACTTCTGCAAGGATCATACGACTATTCAATTATAGATTCAGTAGATAGGACTATTACATTATGTGTCTTTATGGGCAAATAATCCATGGAAAAACATATACAAGTGTATTTTTTACTTACAAGCACTTTACTTAGTTTTTAATATCTTTTTAAATATTAGTGAAATGTTTTCCTACTGTAATTCCATTTAATTC